>NW_026067898.1:3949970-4205674 GCF_014885135.2 Alexandromys fortis
ACAAGTGATTTTCAATATTTTCTTTTAATGTGACTCTGTCATAGTTAATTTAATATTTAGTTATACCAGAGCATTAAAGGAACCTAAGAAGTAATCAGCTAAGAGTAGTGGTGGAATAACAATCTATAAAATATTGCCTTTACAATGATCTAACTCTCTGCCTTAAAGGAAAAATGACTGTATTATACAATCATATTAAATATAAAGATAAGACACCTATGTATATTAAGGGAAGACATAAGCATCACAGAAGTTAACTTATACCCAGGGAGACAACATAATACAGGGTTAAAATCTAAAATTTTGCTATTGTCAGTAATAGTTACACAGTTTTGAGCAATTTCACTCTGAACTGTGACCTCATCGTTATGAAGCTGTCATTTTAAAAGTATGTGTCAATATCTGTGATAAATGCTGTATGCATCAGTGTATGTGAAATGTTTGGTGGCCTGTGTCTTTTACACTGGTACTTACTCTTGTGGGCTGCGTATACCTCAAGTCTCCTTGTAGAGCTTAAGCAAGACTTCCTTGAAGTGTGCTGTGGGAAATCACTCTTGCTGATGGTTAACACGGGGCAAAGTGTGGAAAGGTGCAGCTCCATCCAACAGGCACATGTGTCTCAACGCCAAGTCGTCACCAGTAGCTCTATGAGTATCTTTCTCAAATGTCTCTCAGATCCATCTAGTTGTCTGCACGGAGGGATAGCCGTGGACACAGCTGTCTAGTGTGTAAAGACGCAAATGAATTTGTCTAAATTAACCTTTTAAGGAATTGAGCACAGTGATTCTCAACCTTCCTCATGTTGAGATCTGTTAGCACAGTTCCTCATGTTACGGTGACCCCAAACCATAAAATCATTTTCATTGCTACTTCATAACTGTAATTCCGCTATTGTTATGAATGGTAATGGGAATCTCTGTGTTTTCGGAAGGTCTTGGGCAGATCCTATGAAAAGGTCATTCAATCCCAAAGGGGTTGTGACTCACGTGAAAATAATCTTGAGATTTCTGTAGACCTAAATGCTCTAAAGGGGGAAGCTTTATAACCCAGCAAATGGTTCATGAAAATTAAATCCTGAAAGAATTTTTATCAACTTCGCTTTGATCTCTTAAACTACAGATTTTATTTATCACAAACACTACAGTTATCCTAACCTCACTTCTTTGAAGGTTTGTCATGCTTTTATTCATCAATTTTCCTTGTGGACTGTGGGAATCTAGGAAGTTTCCAGAGATCACATGGGAAGGTTTATAACTGAACTCTTGATTTTTCTCATCCATATTTAATTTCTATGTTTGCTTATCCAAATCACTTGTACAAAGCAAAGGGGAACAAATACCTGTAGTTTCTTCCCAAATGAAGTTGAGTACATAAACCTTCAAAGGGAGATGGAGAAAACCTTCAAGAATCTGAAGATGCAACTTCATTACAATGTCATTTCTAAGATGTAATTAGGCTAGACGTGGTGGCTCACACCTGTAATGCCAGCTCTTGAAGCAGAGACAAGTAGAACTCTGTGAGTTCAAGTCCAGCCTCCTCTACATAGCACATTCCTGGGCAGCCAGGAGTGTATAGTGTGACCTTGTCTCAAAAACAAAATGTATAAGGCTGGGTGGTGGCTGGGGCAAGCCTGTATTTCCAGCTACTCTGTAGCGGAGGCTGGAAAATCTCAAGTTCAAAACCCAGGCTGGCCTCCAAAGCACAGTCAAGTTCAGTCTGGAAAAAGGAGCCAAACTCTGTTGCAGCATTATTAGTGGTGGAACACTAGCCTAGGGTGCACCAAGCCCTAAGTTCAGTGCCCAGTATAACAACAAGATAACTAATAAAATCAAAACTGTAAGATAAGCCCTTTCTTTAGTTTGAAAACTAGGGATAAGTGTTTTGGGAAGGTTTGTATTAATTTTTATTGATATCTTGAATATCCTGTGACACTAATGAGACATAGAGTCCGTGGATCACTCAGTAACATCCGTTTACCACTCTGGAAGTAGGATTTGCTTAGTCCGGTCCCACATCACCCTCTGTGTTGATCAAGCTGATGGAAATACAAGAAATAGAAAACCCAGAGACGTCAGGCCATAGATACTAAGACAACAACTCTGATGGTAGTGTGGTGGAGATACAATTTATTTGAAGTTGCTTCACTTCCATCTTTAGAGCAACCCTTTTACATGACTATGTAGAGGTACCGGATTCCATCACTGGGGATCCACAGACGACTCCATGGCTCATTGCTTAAAGGGCTTTTATTTTAAAACATGGCTTTGCCAATGGATTGCAAAAGGAACAGCACACATGAACATACAAGGAAAGCCATTTCTTCCATCACTCTTTCAAACACTGCGATTGGAGGATACCCTTCACACGTCCTTTCAACTAACCCCTCCTTCAAACACTGCGATTGGAGGACACCCTTCACACGTCCTTTCAACTAACCCCTCCCCGTAGTCAGCAAGTTAGGTAAGACTCTGTATACCAGAGGTAAATAAATGGCATGGGAGGAACGTTATGAAGGCACCAGAGTTTTCCTCGGCTAAGGTGTAGGGTAGCGGAGGGGACAGGACAGCTTTCTCTCTCGGCTCATCAGAGGACTCCTATACGTGGGTTCCAACCTTCTAAATATTCTAGGATTTGATGACATTAAACAAAGTTAATAGAAGCAACTGCTATAAAAGCAAAACTTTGGGTGACGCCCTATAGTTTCAATTGCATGCCATGTGTGAATCTGTCAAGCAACATTTACAGACTAGCGCAAGGTCCATCTGGCAGCTGCTAGCTAGAGTTAGGATCAGGCATTCCACCAGGGGTTGCTGAGGTTGTCTTCCATGATAAACATCTGCTGAGCATTGTGTATCCCAGTCTCATAATGACTACATGTGATTTTGGCTCTCACAAGATAAATGAAAGAAGATGGAGAGGAAGAAAAAAAACACTAATATTTGGGGGAAATTGACACATACAATTTCCTGAATCTCCATTTCCCAAGTTAGGAACACACAATGTTACTACCTCTCCAGATCATGGAGGTCTGCAAGAGGTGATCCGGTCTGAGCGGAAGATTAAAGAAAACAAAGTGAGAGCATTTGCACGTTTTTCTTTCTTGGGTATAGAGAAGCAGAGATGTATGGGCTTCAACATTAAGGCCCCACTTCTCCTAGCAGTGCGAGTCTTGTGATAACTGCTCCTCACGTGAGCATCTCTTTGTCTCTTTAACATTCTCCGAAGGCATAGGACTTGTGTGAGTCTTGTGTTTTTGTTTGTTCATTTCTTGAGTACTTTCTAGCTTACTTTTACTGTAGTGTTTACAGCCAGGAGCATTAGTAAAAGAGAATCCTGGGGGTTTTGTTTTAGTTTGGTTTATTATTTGTCTGTTTGTTTGTTTTACACTCTACATGCTTTTATTACAAGACTACCAAGAATACGAGGGGATCCTTCATCTGGTAATTATATCTAAAGCACAGATATTTGAAAAAAAAGAGAAAAAAATCTTTCATTAAACTATATGTTTAAACCATTACCAAATAGAAATTTTATATAATAAAGCCAGGAAAAAAGTTGTAAAATACAGTTTGCAATAATTATTCACATTCAAGTCTGTACATCAATGCACACAACAACATGGACCCACACATGAATTCAATACAAATAATTTATATATTTGAATTTAAATAACATATTGAACTAGAGACTGGCAATAGCCAGCAAGTAACCTCATATGTGAATAAAAATAGAAAGTGGATATTCTAGTATCATTGCATTGTCAGTTTTTGGAAGTATTTTTAGTTTTTCTTTTCCTGCACAAGATGGCTCAGCCATTAAAGGCTAGACTCACAACCAAAATTATAAGCATTTGTTTGTTTTTAACAAAACGCTGCTCTCATTTTTGGCTATCAAACTGCTCCTTCGTCCCTAGAGAACTGAATTTGAAATCTTTTTAGATTTTCTTAACATGGAAATGAAAAATATCACATTTATTTCATACTTTTCATCCTGAAACTTTACATTTTTTTTCCCAGACAATGAACAATACTCTTGCTCAAATCAGTGTACACTTAGCCCCTTTGAGTCAGGAGTCAGCCTGTGTAAGCAGCATCTTCAGGTTTGTGAAGCAGGTGGGCAGCGCTGGAGTGGAAGGCTCAGATCTGCCCCACACATGGATGAGACTTTGCGCAAAAGGAAACTGATGACTAAGTGTGTCTCACTAGGCACAGACTTAGCAAACAGTGGAAACCCTCTGTGACGTCTGCCTTTGCTGTTGCTATGGTTACTAATCTTAGCATGTTACTCTTACCAACTCATGGTTTTGTGCCTTTTCTTGCCCAGATTTCCCATGATTTAATAAATTAAGGCATACTGAGCATTTGTGTTAAAGTACAATAGATTTCATAAAGAACCTAAGATAGAAAGGCTATCATGTATTAACTACTCATAAACATTCCCGAATTTAACTATATCATTATTGTACTCATCTGGGAGTTTCCCTTAAAATACTTTAAAAATGAACAGAAATGGCAGCAAATAGGCAAATTTAGTCAATTATGTTTGCATAATTCTGCTATACTTCTTACATTAAAGATGTGATTCATATGCCCTATGCCCCTCCACACACATTTCCAGCTCTTCTGGAATATGGAGGAGAATGTGACTCCACAGCTCCTATATAGAAGATGTCACATCAGTGTTTTTTTTTTTTTTCAGGATTGTCTGTTACAAACCAAGCTTAGTTATATTCACCAGTCTCCACTTGGGCACAGAAGTAGATTGCTACATTGATATAACTGGGCTTTTTTTTTTTTTTTTTTTTTTTTTTTTTTGATTTTCGAGTTAGGGTTTTTCTGTAGCTTTTGGTTTCTGTCCTGGACCTAGCTCTTGTAGACCAGGCTGGCCTCGAACTCACAGAGATCTGCCTGCCTCTGCCTCCCGAGTGCTGGGATTAAAGGTATGCGCCACCACTGCCCGGCTTAACTGGGCATTTTTTAAAATTTATTTATTAAAGATTTCTGTCTCTTCCCCACTGCCGCCTCCCCTTTCCCTCCCCCAATCAAATCCCCCTCCCTTGTCAGCCCAAAGAGCAATCAGGGTTCCCTGCCCTGTGGGAAGTCCAAGGACCACCCTCCTCCATCCAGGTCTAGTAAGGTGAGCATCCAAACTGCCTAGGCTCCCACAAAGCCAGTACGTGCAGTAGGATCAAAAACCCATTGCCATTGTTCTTGAGGTCTCAGTAGTCCTCATTGTCCGCTATGTTCAGCGAGTCCGGTTTTATCCCGGGCTTTTTCAGACCCAGGCCAGCTGGCCTTGGTGAGTTCCCGATAGAACATCCCCATTGACTCAGTGTGTGGGTGCACCTCTCATGGTCCTGAGTTCCTTGCTCGTGCTCTCTCTCCTTCTGCTCCTGATTTGGACCTTGAGATTTTAGTCCGGTGCTCCAATGTGGGTCTCTGTCTCTGTCTCCTTTCATCGCCTGATGAAGGTTAATATTCAGGAGGATGCCTATATGATTTTCTTTGGGTTCTCCTTCTTATTTAGCTTCTCTAAGAACCCGAATTAAAGGCTCAATGTCAGAATGGCTAAAATCAAAAACACCAATGATAGCCTTTGCTGGAGAGGTTGTGGAGAAAGGGGTACACTCATCCATTGCTGGTGGGAATGCAAACTTGTGCAACCACTATGGAAAGCAGTGTGGAGGTTTCTCAGGAAATTCGGGATCAACCTACCCATGGACCCAGCAATACCACTCTTGGGAATATACCCAAGAGAGGCCTTATCATACAACAAAAGTATATGCTCTACTATGTTCATAGCAACATTGTTTGTAATAGCCAGAACCTGGAAACAACCTAGATGCCCTTCAATTGAAGAATGGATGAAGAAAGTATGGAATATATACATATTAGAGTACTACTCAGCAGTAAAAAACAAGGACTTCTTGAAGTTTGCAGGCAAATGGATGGAAATAGAAAACACTATCCTGAGTGAGGTAAGCCAAAACCAAAAAGAGGAACATGGGAAGTACTCACTCATATTTGGTTTCTAGCCATAAACTGGGCATTTTTTAAAGTAAAACAAAAAACAATTGAATGTTTCTGCTTATTTATCAAACTAAAATTTAAATAGAAAATTCAGTTCCTCAGAGTATTTCCAGCACAGCCAAAATGTTTCCTCCCTTTGCACATTTTTATTTCCAAGTTTCAATTCCTGAAACTAAGTAATTTAAGCGTCCAGTCCAATACATGCTTACCAAACATTCCTGGGCGTGGAGTCTTCTTGGGAGCATAGTTGGCCTACCAGGGAATCACACCCTTAAAGAAAACTGACTCTCCCAGCGGCTATCAAATGCCGTAACCCTGGGCTAAGGTGGGACTTTCTGTCAACCTCCCTTCTCCCCAGGCTGGGGTGTTATTCTGTCTTGAGCTTGTTCGCACTACCAGCTGCTGTGGGAGTGTAAACTTACACAGCTGTTACGGAAGTCGTGAAAGAGACCTACTATGTAATCACTATGTAATCAAGCTATACAACTCTGGGGCACATTGCCAAAGGACTACAGAAATAGATGCTTGCTCACAAACGCCCCTTGCTGCTCCATTAGCCGGGTAATGGAAACAGTGTAGATGTCCTACACTGATGAATGGATAATGAAAATGTGATGCATTTGCCCAAAGAGATGATATCCCAGTGTTCAGAAAAATGAAGTGATGAAACTTGCAGGTAAATGGATGGAACTGGAAACAGTCACCATTAGTAAGTTAAACCAGGCCCAGCAACACCGACCTCCCATGCTCTCTCTCACGTGTTGATGGTAGCCTGGACACTCTAGATATGTCTTTCGTTTGAAACACCCACAAAGATTAGGGAAATAGTAAGGGGCTCTAGGGAGAAGAACCCTTCCAAAGAGGGGACACAGAGCACAGCGGTATGAGGAATAAAGAGGAAGGATGGAACAGGAAGGACTAAAGGCAAGGGTGGGTCGAAGAGGATATGGAGAAACGACAACTAACACTAACGCCCTTCTGAAAAGCCTGTGGAAACTTACTACTATGGAAGTTTCCTAAAATATACACACATACACATACAAAATGAATTTCAATGGAGGTACCTATAACACAGGCAGTGCTCCAACTAGATACCACATGTTGTCAAATAAAACCCACAACCAGGAAAGCTTTTTGAGTTTTTGGTCTATGAAATCTTAGACCTTCTAATATTGCAGGCTATTGCCAATATCCAGAACTCAATGTTAAGACCATTTGGCAATTAGTTGAGTTGAATCTTACGTAACAGTTTATGAAATGGCGCATTTGTGTTAGTCAGGTTCCTCATCTCTGTGACAAGATTCTGGAGAAAATAACGTCAGAGGAAGATTCATTTTCGCTGGCCGTCTTCTTAGAGAGTCAGGGTAAACTTTGCCATTAGTTCTTCTGAAGTTTAGAAAGAAGCTTACATGCTCCCAATATACACTGGCATCGAGTAAATATTGCCATTCCAAGGAATGATGCATTGTGAATAAAAAAAAAAAAAAGAGAGAGGGCTAGAACCAAAGCAAAACCAAAACGCAACAGGAAAATTGCTGGATTTTATAGATCTATGTGTGGTTTCTGAAGCACACATTTAAATGTGTAAAGCCCTGCTCTTATACCCTTGGTAATTTGACCTGCTGTAAGGAGGCCACTAGTTTGTTCCCAGCTGCTTTGCCTTAAAATAATCACACATAAACTGTATTAATAAAGTCACTGCTTGGCCCATTAGCACTAGTGTCTTATTTACTAACTCTTACATATTAATTTAGCCCATTTCTACTAATCTGTGTATCACCACGTGACTGTGGCTTACCAGCTAAAGTTTCCAGCTGTCTCCAGCGGGCTACATGGCTTCTCTCTGACTCTGCCCTTCTTCCTCCCAGTATTCAGTTTAGTTTTCTCTGCCTACCTAAGTTCTGCCCTGCTATAGGTCCAAAGCAGTTTCTTTATTCATTAATGGTAATCGCAGCACACAGAGGGGACTCCCACATCATTGACCTCTCTTTGGAACTGGCTCCACTAACTGCCTAAAACTTGCCTTAGCATATGTTTCATGCTATTGACATATCAGCATATGTTTCACGTTATTGACATATCTAACTTCCTGGAGTCTTCAAAGCATGTTGATCTTCATTTTCACAGCTTCACATGTTACACTTTGAGAGTTGGCACCTAAGGACCAACCATGCTATACACTGTATGCACCTACCAGTCCTCCGTGATTCTTCATGCCCGCAAAGCTATCACCATATGGATGATACAGAGATTTTCTATCAGCTAGGAAGTAGCTAGGGTCCCATGAGCCATGTCTGCAGCAGGCTCTGAGTGCCTGAGTGATGAGCCAGGTGAAATGCTTCCCTCGGTCACCCCATGCTAGAACAACACTCTTTAATGTTCAATAAATATTTCAATTAAGTTTATGCCTTTAGATCTTTGACTTTGCTCAAGATACCCTCAAGATACCAATCTTATTCTATTGCCTCAGTACACAATATTTGGTCATGATAGCTTATTGTTACTCTTATTGCTATTATTATCCCTCCTCTTTTTCCTTTGTCCTAAATTTCTCCTTTCTCTTAATTTTTCAGAACTGAGGATTGGCTCTAGGGCCTTGTATATGTTAGTTCTGCACTCTGCCTCTCAGTTACAGCCCAATCTCTTTGGCTGCTTTCTAGTTTTACTATTTCTTTAGCAACCACATTTTCCTTAATCTCAACCTTGAACATATTCATCTTCTGGGAAATTTTCAAGTTTTTATCCTCCTTCAAATTTGTTTTTTGTTTCTCACTTTCATTGTAAAGTGGCCAAAAGTAGCTAGCAACATTTAAACTACAGTCTAAATGCACTGAAATTTCTTCTGTCCATTTTTAAAGTTAGCTGTACAAAATCTTAGGGCATGACCAGAATACAGACAAGTTCTTCACAGTGTTGCACGAGCGGTCTCTATTACCGTTCACCAAAGAATGTTCATTTTCCTCTGAAAGCTCCTGAGTAATCTTTAAGTTCTTTATTCCTGTGGGCATTTTATCTTCCAAATTCTCATTGGAGTTTCTCATTGATGTCTGCCTGCAGCACTGTAGAACTTCTCCATCTCATAGTTGTGCACTGTTCCAAACTCACCCTTACAAACCAGTGCTAAAATCTAACTCACATAGTTAGGAATAGTCAAAACCCTGGCTCCCCTTCTGATACCAGGTTTCTTTGTCAGGCAGTGTTTCACTCCCATACAAAAAAAATAAGAGGAAAAATTTATTGAGCCATTATTTTAGCAATTTTAGCCCAAGATCAATCAAATTGTTACTTTGAGCTGAGGTAACACAAAATATATGGTAGTAGTATATGCAGTCCTGGTCATTCACAGAATATAAAAGAGGTACATGCAGTACCACGGTGTGTCATTATATTCCCTCACCACACTGATATTGTTTTATAGTGTAAATGGAATTCTTTCTGAATTATATTTTATTTATATGTATTTTATTTATATATTTTATTTTAAAAAGGACACATATTCGTTCAGACTATAAGGAGGAGCCAGATCATATTAAAAAAAGCCTGAAACCTTTGATTCCATGGATGGCTTCCAAGTTCTTTTACATACAGCCTTCCTGAGAAGGTTATTTAAAATTATCTTTGGGGGAATGAATGCTCCCAGCCATTTCCTCCTTCCTGGAAGGATGATGTCAAATTATATGCCCAAGAGTGACTTACACATTAAATACCCAAATTAATGAATTAATTGATGCATCTGGCAGTCTGATGGTAATAATAAAGACAGGAATCTGGGAAAATACACGTCTTTCCAGGACACACCCCAGTGGTCTACTTTTTCTAATGAGATGTTTGATCTCCCACTTTCCACTACCTTCCAAGGATGATGTCATATTACAGATATATTAACTACTCTGTGTCCCCCAGGATCAATTTAATTTTACTTCTGTGGTGTGCATCTCGATTACAGTCATAAAATGCTTTTACCATGATGATAAGTTGCCACTATGGCACCTTGTCTGGTCATTGGTAGTGTAGCATACAGGGTCCACAGATGAATAGAGTGTTGATGGTTCTTTTCCATCCTCAGCCTACAGCAAACCTCTTAGTACCATGAACATTGTCCAGTAAAGGAGGAGCCACCATCTTGGTTACTGCTCTTCTTTTCCATCCTAAAACAAAACTGTTCTCCCATCTTCATCTGTAAGGTCATATGATCTAGTTCTGTTGGGAAACCAACAGCACTGACATTTACCTGAATTGTTTAAGAACTTCTCTGACCAACACCTCAAGGTATAACCTCAACTTTCGCATTGGAATGTTTGTTTACTAACCTGTGGCTTCTGAAAATAGTTTGAACAACCCATGAAGGGTATTTCTACAGAGAAATATTTTAACCTAGAGTTACTTACAGAATCTTATAGGGCATTTTATAATTTGAATCTTATATTTTATTTTTCCTAGCTTTAAACTCAAATTATCATGCATGTCATTTGTAGGCTACATTGTATGCAAATATTAGTGACATCTTTGTCATAACTAGAAATCATAAATATTTTTATATTTAATGACATATCCTGAAGTTTAGTTTGATGTCATTATTACTTCAACATCATCTATAGAGTAGAACTACAGTTAGTCCTTTTCATTCACAGAATTGCCAAAGAGGAACATGTAGGACCACTATGTCACTATGTTCCCTTACTATGCTGATATTGTAGTATAAATGGAATTCTATCTGAATTATATGTATTTCATTTATATATTTGTAGATGGAAGTTTATGTACCACCCAGTCTGGCAGCTGTTTAGTCCCAAAGAAACACACAGAGGTTTATATTAATTATAAACTGTTTGGCCTATTAGCTCAGGCTTCTTATCAAGTAGCTCTTAAAGCTACACTGTAACTGTTTAGAGTTATTTTCATCTGAATATGTCTTTACTATATATCTCTATCATTTTCTGAGCACATTAGTCTTAAATCTGCTAAGCAGCATGGCTAGGATTAAAACTGTGGCTTTGATAGCTGGCTGCACCCCATTCCTTAGCTTTCTGAGAGTCTAGCTTCATGGCAGAGGTACTGGTGGGATCCATGTTTATTGCCACAACTCTGTGGAATTTCAAGGTCTCTGCCACCACCAAGAAACATACTGCTGAATGCTCATAAACACCATTATGTGTTTGGTGGCAGGGCCTCTTAAAGGAGCTATGAGGTTTTTGAGACTAAAGCTGAGTCAGGAAGCCTCTCTTAAAGGAGTCACATCTCTGTTTTCCTCTAGCAAACAGTCATTTCTTTCTTCCCAAGAGCATGATGCCGAAGTGTATACCCAAAAGTGACTTACACATCAAACACCCAAGTGAATCACAAAGGATTATGCAACTAAAAATGAATGAGGCCACTAATTTTCACAAGCAGCCAAGCTTCTATGAAATCACTTGGCAGTGGTGTGTGTGTGTGTGTGTGTGTGTGTGTGTGTGTAAACACCAGAACCTTACAGTTTGGGAAAAGGATACTCCTTTGGTGTCACCAAAGTATGGATGGACTTGGCCATAATACTTAATTAATATTTTTCTAATTGCACACACAGAATGTCTCTAAGATGTTATTTGCACATCTTTTTAAATTGTTGCATTGTTTCTGTTATTTAATCCCTCTTCCATTTTTCCTTACTGATAAGATTTCTCTAGAGATAAGATTATTTGGAAAAGTAGAATGTTCTCTCTAATTTTTATGAGATAAATATTTATTTCACTACATTCTTTTCACTGTCATTTCTTCTTTTCTACTAAAGTCAGCTTTGTTATTTTCTAATCTGCTCTTAAATAACAAAATATTAAGTCTGAAGTTTAAATCAAGGCTCCAAGATTATAAATGTCAGAGAGCAAAGGAAGCCATGAGGAACAATGTCAAAGAAGATACGGAACCCGGTTATAAACCTTTTAGTCTCTGTTTAAATGAATGAAATATTAAATTTCTGAAAATAGAAGTGGGTTTATGAAGGAAATTCCATGCAAGAGATTCCTATAATGGAGTTATAGAATTGCTTCCTCCTCCTCCAAATCAGTGGAAGAGAGTTTCCCTGGAAGGAGAGAGTTTGCAGTTCAGGGTACACTGGGAATCTAATCTTACCCAAGAGAGTGAAGAGTCAAGTGAGCCAGTGGAGAGAAGACAAGGACTTTGCTCAAGTGCTTTATGGGAGCAAATGCATCGAGAGGGTTACATGTGAACATATTTAATATAACAAGAACTGGAAATATAGCATCAAATTTCTGGGAGAATGTTAGGCAGCCACCTGTTCTTGTTCTGTGGACAGGCTGGGGTGAACTTAGTGAGGAGTATCTGGATACATCACCCGTGCGCTCTCAGAATAGTCAGTCTACATCCCTGTCCTGTCTAACGAGTGTAAACAGTACCGCACTGGTGCTGGTCCAGGAGGTACTTGGGGATCCATTTATGTTTATCTCAAACTTTATAGTTTAATTTTTGATCTATTCTCTTCAGTGTCTTAGGAAGCACTGGAATAGTTTGCACGCTAATGCTTTCCTTATCTTCATGGTTTATATAAAGCTGGAGTTTATATAAAGTTCTAAGTCAATAAATTCCAAAATGTTGTTTGGGCAGACTTTTACTTGAAATGTCACTAGTCTCTCATATCCATTTAGTCTGTTTTAAATTCATAGCAGCTAGTCAGTAAGTCGTTAACGACATATCTCATTAGCATTTATTTAAAATTAGTTTCAGTAAGAGAAATACCCATGAAAACAATGCAGTTCTATGTATGATTTAATAGATGCTTCTCTCATGGATTTCATTTCTGTGTTCCCAGACTACGCTGCAACTTCAAAGGTTAAGTAACCATTGGAAGACATGTTCTTGTACTCTGCAAACCTCCAGGCTGAAAACAATAAGCGCATCTTTGGAGAAACACACTAAAAATGCGTTTTAAAGCCCAGTCTTTAACGCTTCACAAAGTGTTATCAGCTAGCGCGTGAGCTCTTTTCCCCCAGAGGATAATTTGTCTCATCTGTTTGTTTGCTGTTTTAGGTGAGCTTGATCTTCATAAGAACACGGAAGACTTAGGAGATGCTGAAGAAAGCCGTGCTGACACCCATCCATAAGTCTGAACAAACTTTAAGAGTTCAGTTGTTTTAAACATAAGAGGTAATCTTACTTTGTAGACAAAAAAAAACCTAATTTCTCTAACACCATTAGAGACACAGGACCTCATTTAAATATTTTTCTGGGCTTTTAGAGATTTTTTTTTATCAACTAGGTTTTAAAAATCATCAACACAGTTTTTATTTACTGAGATTAGAGTCTTAATTCTTTAAGGATAAAAGCAATATTTTATAGGGTTTATGAAGAAGATTCCAGTAAAGAAATCCCTATAGTGGGAGAAGATATTACTTCTTCTATGACATATGGGAACTATTTATATGCTGACGTCTATTTTTATCTTATACAAGAAATGTGACTTTGTTCCTGATGGCAAACATAAAAATCTTGTTTGGTAGAAATCTGTGGACAATGATGGCACTTGTTTTTAGAAATGCCCAGTAGGACTTGTTTTCAGTCGCCAAATTGCTACTCTAGGAATGATGCTGTAGAAATATGAAGTTTTAAGGAGATGATATACTAATACTAATGACCATTAAAAAAGAATTATCGCCTTGGAAGGACACGCAAGAAACAGAAAATGAAAAAGGGTGGTGTATGTAATGCAGATATCTTATAGTTTACAAGAAAATGCATGTGAAACAAAACCCAAGTGTTATAAGGAGTATTGGTGTCCGTACAGTAATCAGAGCGAGGGAAAATGCTGAAGATGACATGTTGTCATTGACTCTTCTGATTTGGCTTTTAAGATAAATTCTTCAAAATTTGTGGAGAGACTCTCATTGGTGAAAATCTTATATATGTTATGTCAAGCATCCCATGATGGTTGTGATTCCTGTTTTATACATGAAGCTTGGAAATAAATCACATCACCAAGTGGATCTTTAGCATTTCTCTATTTAACATTGATAGTAACAGTTACAATGACTCCCCACACTTTCCACACAGACTGCACATCTTTAGAGAGAGATCCTGGCCATTTAAGGTGAATAGGGTCTAAAAACATTGGATTCAAAGAATTAATAAAATAAAAGTATTATTTTAAAAAGATGAATTATTGGGTCCTGCTGATACCTGAGAGAACCTTTAAATTATATTTTTGAGAAAACAAACACAGTAGGCTATTATAGATGTTTTAAGTAACAAAAAGTTTTGCTGGGGTGTAACTATCATAAAAAACAAATAAGCATAATTATTTTCCTATAAAAATAGCAAGACTTTTTTCCAATAGGACATTTGCAACCTAATGATTATTATATATCACCACATGCACACAAAAAAGACTGAAAACCTTTGGGTAGCATTTTATAAACATTTATGGTACAGGTCTGCAATATTTATGAACGTATTCCCAAAACATCTGTAGAGAATGCAAGCCAACAGTGTGTTCCCTGAAATGACTGTTCGGTGTATGAAAAAGACCCACTGCAGACACACAGGCCTACAGAGCAGATCTAGGAAGGAATTATAATTCAGACAAAACAAATAACTATTCAAAATGCTAAATCTCTTATTTCTGATAGAGTGTATGAGTCCTATGTGAAACTGCCACTCAGTAGCTAACACTTACATAGATTAAATGAAGCTCTCTATTCTTCCCTGATTTACTTTTAGTTCCCCAAATGTGTATCTATTGCATGTAACTTGTTTTGAAGTCTATAGTCTTTATGGAATGATATATTGAACTAAATATTAAATGTATAACCCTCCTACACTTGTTGCTCTTTGGTGTCTGGGGAAAAGCAACGCTCAATATTTTTCAAGAATACAGTACATTATCATTTACTGTAACTTGTAACTATATTTCCTGAGTTTATTTCTGTGATCTGAGGTTTTGTATCTTCTAGCCAACAAATACCCAGCCTACCTTCCCATCCCTTCTCTGATGTCATGTTCATTTGATTTTTATTTCAGGGAAACGAAAGCAGCACAAAACCCATGAAAAGTCCTTGACTTTCTAAAGAACTTATAGTCTCTTCTTTGAACATTCATTTGCTCAAGCCATTTTAGTGGACTTCTCTGTAAGGAATGAGAGCATACATTTCAGTCTAACGACTGGGCAAAGAAGTCCCCGTGAATTGTGACTAGGATTCTGGCCACTGTTTTCCATCCCTAATTCGGTCATCTTGGATCAAGCCAGAGAAGAAATCTTTTAAGATTGAAAGTCGAACAGTTTCAAACTTCTATCACTTTCAACTCGTGCGGAAGGCAACCTGTTTCCCAACGCACTTCTTGCACTCGTCACTCAGCGTGCTGCTATAGTTTAAACGGAGAACCAAGTCAAAACCAACCCAAAATGATGGAAAACGGGGTTTCCTCGCAAGGCTGGTGTGGTAAGACTGTCTTCTTTTAAAGGCATGGGAACAGGAGAATCGAGGTTGCTCGGCGGTTTGTGAAGTCCCAGCAGCAACTGACCATGATGACAGCTGCCACCCAGTGACTGTATCTCCGGCTGGGAAGCGACAGTGCCGCCTTCTGCTGAAGATGGAAGATCATCCTGTTACCATCCCTGTGGTTTTAAAGCACTAATGTGTACCCCATGTGTGTGGTCACATTGCAGGTCACAGCTTGCTCTCGGTCCACAGTAACAGGGAGCATCGGTCATGGCAGGAGACAGGCACTTGAAGGGAAAACAGCGTTTCCCTTCTGGGAGTTGATCCCATTAGGATATAAAAATACATTACAGGCGAATGGATAAGAGATGAGAGAGAGAGAGAGAGAGAGAGAGAGAGAGAGAGATTGTGTGTGTGTACGTGTGTGTGTAAGCGTGTGCGTGTGTGCTGTAGGTCTGTGTACTCATGCTCAGAGGTGTATATGGAAATGGAAACTCATGCTTTTCCGTATAGCTTACATTATTTGATGTGACTTCTTAATTTTGCTGAACAGAAATGAACTGCAGCCCTCCGAGGCTCTGCTTCTTGGTGTTTTGCCTGAGCATGTGTGAAGCCTTTCCTCGCCCTAAGGGCCTTCACTTGTTTTTGGCTAACAAGAACGGTCAAGCCCGATAGGATGTTGTAGTTCCTCACCGTCCATACCTTTCCTGGATTGTGAGCTTCATGAACAGTGGAAAGTGGGTGGAAAGAATCAAGAGTAACTGTCAATTAAATGGCGTGCAGCTGGGTTTGCCCATCCTAATGAGTTGCTTCTTGCACCGGCATTCCCCCAGGTTCCACATGGCTAAGCAATATTTCAGAGAAGGACCTGACCAGAAGCTTCTAAGCCTACGTAGTGACGGTCTTTATAACCTAGATCTATTTTAATGTGCAAGCCATATTCTCTATGCATATTTAGTATGCATTATTGTAACTTAAGATATATTTGTGTGTAGACTGTATAAAATGCTTTTGAATGTTCTGTGAATTAGACTCTTGGTGTTAGTATTGTCCAAATCGTGTGCCGATCACAGGTAAATAATTGAACTGTATCATAGACATTAGAATGTAATGGACATTTTAAATGTCAGCAGTAAAAATTGATCTATAATGATGGGTTGACAAGATTTATAGAAAATGTGCATCATGGTAGCCTTTGTCCTTTAAAATGGACTTTTTATTTCTATTTATGGAGAAACTGTAACTATTGCTCTTAATGTCCTCTTTTCTTAAAAAAAAATCTATATATTTGCCATCTAGAAAATATTCTGCTTTTACAGTAGAATCTGAGAGTCTAAGAAATCTAATTACTCTTGTTCCTAATTGAGCCAGTTGTCTTTAAGCAAAGCTAGAATCTCCGGAGGGACGAATAAGTTGTAACCCTGCTCCCCTCGTGGCATAGAAAACACATCCACTCTGTTCCTTTAGTCTCTGTGCTTGGGTAATATACACGGAAGGATACGCCCATTGGTCAGTGTGTGTGCTATCCACATTGTCAGAGTGACTTACAGAGCACTGTGACTGACTCGCAGGGGGGCTTGGGGAGACACACTTCCTCAGAGCCCTCACACTGCCTGGCACACTTACTCTCCTCCCCTCTTCCCCCTCTTCCTATCCCCACTCTCCCTATCTGCCTTTGGCCTTCTGCACGCCTTCCTTCCTTGTTCTCTCTGGAGGACCAGTCCTGCTGGACACGTCAGACTGAAGGCCCCGAGTGCTGTCCCTCTGCAGATAGTGTATGTGAGGCCACACTGTGAGGCAGGACTGTCTCTCTCCATAGGCTGCTGCAACGGCTTTGCGTTTTCAGTCACAGCTACCGACCCTACACTCGCAAGTTCATCTGCCTTTTCATTTCACCAGAACTTTGCATTTTTCACATGACAGCCTACGATTCTTGTGTTTTTATTATGCTGTACTCTGTATTTCCTACTACCCATGATTGCTAAATAAATCATATTTGATGGAAATGACCCTGGGCCATTTAGTATTCGCTCTAATTTCTTTCAGTGGATTGTTGAAAGATTGGAGAAATACAGAAGAGACTGGGGGTAAACCAAGTGAAGAACTGACGTGGGCGCGTTCTGAGCTGCCTTTGTCCTATAAAGGAAATGATCCTTGATCGTCGTATCACTAGATGCAAATGTCTGGCTAAAAGCATTGCTTACATACAGTTTGGAAATGAGAGACTTTTCTCTAGAAATCTCAAGTTTTATAGGTGAGCCATCCCCTCTGCAATTTATATATAGATTCACAATGACACTTACAAAGGTAATATTTTCATTCTAGGCGCTTCCAAGAAGAGAGAAAAAGCAGAAGATGAATTGACTAGAGTGATAAATAACGAGAAAATAAAATGATTGACTGTTTTCCACTTGTGGCTCCCATGTAAATTGTTAACAAATGTCATTTTTATTTTAATAATAATCTAGCAGTGTAGTACGGTTACACCCAAAGACAGCCAAGTCTCAGAGAAGAATACTTGCCTAAACCCATAGAGTTCAGAGGTTGATGGCATCAATTTGGTCTGGATAACTGTGGTACCCAAAGACCTACTCTTCCTACCACACCTTTGTGGAGTGGGCTGGAAGCACCGAGGAGTAGAGTGCCATTTGAAAACAGCAATGTGGAAAGCAGAATGTCAATGTGGCTACTTCTCCATCAGTTAGCACAGATTTTAGGCAATAAGGAACATGAATACTTTAGAGTCAAAGGGTAGCAATGATGCTATTCTTTCCAGTCGTATTTCTGTGGAAGAACTCTAAATATTTAACATGCAAATCCTATACATGCATATCTGTATCCTACTTGGGACATTTTAATCGATTTTTCTGAAACTGGAAAGCTCTCTATATCTCAAATGAACATGTTTTTAATCTCAAATAGCTGAAGATCAAATTTATTTCTTTTTTCAGCATTCCTGCATTACATTATTTTCTCTTTTTTATTTTAATAGAGAATATTATTTTTCCACAAAACACTCAAAAGTTTAGGTGAATGGAAAATAGTTTTAATCAAGGAATTCAACATTTTTCCAGCACATTCTACTTTATTGGAAATGACCTTGTGACCCATTTCACTGTAAGAGAAATCAGATAAATGTTTAGAAGAAAATATTAAAAGTCTCTTCCTCGCAAAGGTTAGGGTGAAATGAACTGGTTCTTCAGAAACCTCTACTTGGTGCTTACCATATACAAAATGAAACCAAAACAAAGAAGAGCCCTGATCACATCTTTCTGAAGACCCACTGGGTGGGGGGCAGAGGGCAGGGGAGCCAGATGAAAGAAGGCACAGAAGGGATTTGACGTTCACACTTGTGATGACATGCTCGTCAGAACAAAATATCTTGTCTGTGTCATATGTTACAAACAGAGCCGCCCCCTAGGCTCTGCCTTGCCCTGAAATTTAAAAGTACCCTGACGGGGGGAATAACACTTTCATCTAAGCTCAATAGAAAGCCATTTTTGCTTCCATGAACCCCTGCTTTGCGGAAGGCTGTTCTGAAATCTTTTTCTTGAAGGCATCAAATGCAGCATCCTTGGTAGATATAAGACAGGGCCAATCTAGCCCGGGGCACAGCAGAGCTACATTTTCCTTGGGGGTCTTTTATTCTCTAGCCGCACTTTCTATGTGGTGGGCAGCAACTAATTTTTCTCTGCCACGGATTCAGAGATCTATGGTTTGGTACTGATGGTCGCTGTGGCTTTCCCTCAAGAGTGGCTGCACTTGCACCGTGTGCCTTGGGACACCGAATCAGTTGCTTGGGAGAACTTACACCTCTGAGCTCAGCCAGGGAACTAAAGGGAGAGAATCAAGAGTGGCAGGTCCAGGGGTCTAAGTGAAGGCACCAGAAGTGAGTTCAGTTGGGCAATGTCTTCTACATGGTGACTACCTTCCTTGCCCCTTCCAGGGTACAGTTTTCGTCTTTTGAGTACTGATTATATATCACACACACAATAATTCAGCCAATATTGCAATTATCTCTTGTTTGGGTATGTGTTTTCTATTTTCAATTTCCATCTCGGAACGGTCTGGCCAACTTTTAAATCATTCTAGTTGAGTACAAAACCCATAACATTCTCCTCTAAGTAGAGCTAGACACTGACAGCCCCATTACTATGGCAACGTCCACCCCCTCACCCCCCGGCACCTTCCCCGCCAGATACTCCTGTCTGTCAGAGCTTGGAGTTCAGAACATTCTGGCACCTTTGGAAGTCTGGAAGGACAAATAAAATTGAGGCTATCCTATATATGGCCAATTTAAATTTCAAAATAACAGAGAAAAAAACAAAGACACATTTTTATAAACTCCCAGAGACTAAATAATAGCCACCAATAAGTACTATTGCATCTTGAAATAAATAAAGCCAAGTATGTATATATTGAGGATGATGTAATATGATGAAGGTTCATAACCAGTAGTAGTTTGTTAGTGCAATAAATTAGAATATTTTTTACCAAAATGGGTAGTTTACTGTGGGTAGCATTGTCTAGATCACTGTTAAAGAGTACACAGAAGACCACCCCCAACCCCCTCTGCCTGCAGAGGAAAAGGAAGTTACTTCTCTTGTTTTATTTTCAAAGTCTTTGGCTCTGGAAGATGACAGAAAGTTCGCATGTTTCCCCCCTTCAACTTATTTGGAAAATCTTCATGCATGTCTAAATTATTATCAGATGCAGAAATAAGTCATCTACAGTTTCTTATATGCTCATCCTGAATACATTAGACTATACAAGAGCTCATTTGTTAGACATGGCTTTTAGCATAAATACTGTACACATTTGTAACTAGGTAAGGTAGAGTTCATTTGGAAAGAGGAACCTGCGCACTGTGCGTGAATGCATTTTTACTGTAGTGTATTTTTGTATAGTGTATATTTGTGTTTGCATGCGTACATGGAGCCTAATGACTAGCTAAAAGAGTAGAGACTTAGAATTTCAGAACTCAGGCTGGGGAGATGGCTCAGTTGGTAAAGTGCTTGAGGTGCAAGCTGAGGACCTGCGTTCAATCCCCAGGACCCAAGTAAAGGACAAGAGTAATGCTCACACTTGTGATTCCATCACATACGCATACATCCCATACACACACCATACACACACCACACCACACACACACACAACTTAGAAACTCCAATTAATTGGAATCACACCTTCCCGTTTGGGAGATGTAACCATATGAAAGTACTTCCTTTTTCAGGAAAGCTTTTTAATAAAAACCAAAGTACATGGAGTTCACTTGCTTTTTAAAAAGTTCCATTTTTTTATTATACAGACAATTAATCAAAACAGAATTCTTCACTTTGCCTCCAAGGTAGACTAAACATTCCATGAAAGAGAACGTTTATTTCTTGTTACTTTCCTCTCCTGTAGTCTAACAAATCTTGCAGACCTTATAGCCTGACTCGTTTGGGTTGAACTTGATATGTTGAATTCATCTGTCCTTTCCTGAATGCCTTGAGGACTTATTTCTTAGAGTTGCAGTGAGGATTAAAAACACAGATTTAGGGTATGTGTTCACAGGCAGGTGAAATTAATCATCCCTTTTATACCTTTATCCCCAGGTAGGACACTGTAGAATCTATTGATTCAATCCTAAGAGCACTAGCTACACTATATGCATTTGTGGTAGTATTTAGTTAGGGTTGTGATGTAAATATATATGAACACATAATATCTCCTATGCACTGAGTACATCTGTCAACTTTTTTTCTTGATTTTTATTGAGCTCTACATTATTCTCTGCTTCCTTCTCTGCCTCTCCCCTCTCCTTCAACCCTCTCCCAAGGTCCCCATGCTCCCAATTTACTCAGTTCCTTGACAATTTATTAATTCTAAAAGAAACCGTAAGTGGTAAGTATTACTGTAACATCATCTAAAAATGGAAAAAAAAACAATCAGAAAAACACTGTGTTCAGGTGTCTTCCATAATGGAAGACCCAGACTTAAGATTCGGGCTCTGGAACTAAAGGCCCTTTAAGCTCCCTGCTTTCTCAAGATCAGATGATGTCTGTGAGGGCAGTTCACTGGACAGCACGCACGTAACACGCTTGAGGTCTGGGGTTCAATCCCCAGCATCGATTCACAGCTGCCTCAAACTAAGCCCCAAAGAAACGGCTGAACTGGGCATGCTCTCTGATTGCTTCAGCTGTGGAGGAGCTTACACAGCGTGGATCACTTTCAAGTTAAGTGCTCGCATTGCAGAAGGCTGATAGACTCATACCTCCTCTCCATTTGAAGAGCTTTCCATTTCTTAGCTCTTTATACCTTAATTGTGGTGGATATTTTGTTTCTTCCCAGTTTCAGATTCTTTCCCATTCTGTTAATAAATTAAAATCTCCCTACTGTTTCTCTTTCTCTTTTTAAGGTGTTTATTTTATTTCTTCCTGTGTGTATGTTTGTGTACATATGTGTGTGCACACTAGCTTTGTTCATGGAGGCCTGAAGCTACCATTGGCCACACCAGTCTTAAAGTTATATGCACTTTTGGGAATTATTTGGTGAATGCTGAGATTGAAACTCTGATACGCTGAATCCCTCATTCCTCTTCATAAAAAGTTTCTACATCAGAAGCCAGCCAATTTTTTTAGAAGTAGAGTAAATATTCTAGGCTTTGTAGCTCTAATCCCAATCACACTACCTCATCCCATTTCCCTTCCCTCTCCCCCGCTTCCTCCTGCCTCATCCCCCACCTTTTCCCTCACCTCATATTCTCCCCCCCCTTTTCTTTTATTAAAGTCAATTACAAAGCTAATCCCATTCTTATCCTGGTGGAGTAAGTGTCTAGAAAATCTGGTCATATGACTTATCGGGTCAAGGAGCACATTGGACTACTTCAAGAGAAAAACCCAGTACCCTGTGAGACAGGCTAGGAGAGAGGACTTGCTTAGCTCCCAGGATCCGCTTGGCTTGAGATACACATGGACCTATTTCCTAACAAAGCTCTCAGCAACTTTGGACCCCAACGTGCACATCCTTCTCCAAAGCCATCCATCCCAGATGGAGATAACATAACCTGCGTCACAGACCGCACACTAAGCACCCCTGACCGACGCTCATCACAGGCACTGCCCTGGCTGTCTCAGTGCTCCACACGGTCCGCGGCTGTAGGTCTCTGCCTCCCTCGCCTGCCCTCGCTCTTCTCTGTACCATCTTAACCTGGCCTCGCTCTCCTTCCCCCAAAGATGTGCAGAGACACAGTTTCCCCACAGAGCTATTCTCTCTGCTGGATCTGATGGCTAGAAAGGGCTGAACATGGTTGGTCTTTTGTGAATATTATTAGATAGGTAACATTCACAAAAATGTCTGCAGGCGTTCATTCTTATTTCCTGGTTGATATCTGATTAATTCCCAGATTACGTTGCTAGTTGATTCAGTTGAAATGAAGGCTGTTTTAGAAGTCTACAAGCTACAGATTCCCTAAATATTCTTGTTTTTTTCTCAGAGCAGACAAATGGGGAGGGCATTAATTCTTAATTTGTACTAAAAGCAAGCATGAATTATACAGGAGAAGCATTATGGTTTTATGGTTCCCTGTGGCCCTGTCTACCCTGGGGACACGTGTCTGCTGCTGCACATGTGTAGCGGTCACAGCAGATCCTATAACACCATTCAGGAGCCAAGCGCACATGTCTTAGGCGATGTCTTGTAAACTTCATTATTAAGTATAGGAACCCTATTGGATTGTGAAGCAGAAAGACCTTAATTCTCAGTCACTGGCAGCTGCTAGCAATTAACACTGACATGTCCTAACCTCTAGTCATAAAGATATTGATGAAATGGTAAAATAATAATGAAGAACATTTTAAGAGTCTAAAGAGTTCTTGAAACACTGCTGGCCCACAGTGAACAGAAATTAATATTAATTGGTATTTTTCCAGACACTTATATTTTTGTTGTTTTGAATGGAAGACCCAAGGCAATAAATTCTTTATCTACTCCAGACATATGGCCCCACGCTCAATTTTGGGCTTGTCATTTACCTGCTTTGTGATCTTGTCCAAGCTTTTTCTTCTCATTTAAAAATGGAGATAGTAAGAATATTTCTCTTTTAGGGTTATTGGAAGAATTAGAGGTAAGGTGCTGAGAATGTTATGTGACATGAAGGGAAACATTGAAACAACAGGATCTGTGAAAGAATGAACATTCCAGAGGCTGCACCCACTTCCCAGAGCGTCACGTGATGCTTGTGATTTCAAGAATAAAGCCAGGATTTAACTTAGTAGCAATATTCTAAAAGCCACATGATGTGTGGGGGCTGATTATTCCCTGAAAAGTAAGTGTAAGACAGCCATTCTAAACTCAAGATTGGAGTATCAATGTCTCAAAGCATAACAAAAGCATATGTGATATAGATGAAAATGATAGGGATGGGTTGGGAGTAAGATACACGTTGATGCACATGTACAAATAGATAAGTAGAGATGGAAATGTTGATTGATTACCAGTTGGTGTATCATGCAGACAATCTAATTATAAATTTAAAAATGTAATGCACGATTGAAGAGATAGATATTAACATGAAACCAAAATAGCAGAGGTCTTTATAATTCCTTAATGGCCTGTTAAATAATATATGTTATTGGTGATCCAAGTGCCCAAGAAGCAACAAAAATTTCAATTTTCCAAACTACAACAACAAAAGCAAAGCAAGGCAGCTGAATTGGTGGGTACAGCGGTACAGGCCTGTAATCCCAGATTTGGGATGCAGACACAGAGGGACATTATTAACAAATAAGTACCTCTGTTCCTTACTTAATGAAGAACAGGTTGTTTCTTTTCTTTCTTTAAAAACATTTTATTTTTATTTCACCATTGCGAACCATTTCACTTATTCATTAAACTTACACGTGTATGCACATAAATATGACGCAGAGACACATTCTACTTGCCAGTAGAGCACATTTAAATTTCACATTATATAAACAAAGAAGTTGACTTTGTTGACTGTGTTTTCTGTCAAATACTATGATAAATTATTTATGCAGATATAGTTTGGGGTAATTTAATGGCAATGCCTAATTTTTAATATTTCTCCTGTGTATTCAACAAAATATTAAAGAGTCATTTATTTATCATCTATTTCCAATGTAAACTCCAATTTTAACAAGCAGTCTTAAGCCGACATACAAAAGCAATATTTAGTGGAACAATTTCTGTTTCAATCTCATCGACCTTCATGCCTTCATGTCTCACGTTTTTGATCATATTTGATTCTCAAAATCAAATAAGGATCTTTATAAGTGTATCAAACACTTGACAAATGCAATAACCAAATAGCAAATTTTAAATAAGAAATCTATGACCCATTAGGGCCAAAAAAGAAAGCAGACGGCAACATAGGGCAATATAATTAGTAAGATTAGGGAATCCCATCCACAGAGACCACACTGCAGGCCCACCGAAATGAGAAACCTGCCTGTCTGTGTGATGTCCTGGAAAATGTTTCTCGAAGCAAAAAGGAAACGAAGAAAAGATGACCATTTTGAACAACTGAGTTCTTCAGCCATCCTCCAGCTCTGGTGTTTAGAGTTCTCATGGTCTTGTTGGTGCCATTCATGTAAAGAAAGTCATACCTTTGTACTTTTTGAGCAGTACAGCATCTTGAAATACAAATTATTAGAGAATTAAGTGAAAATTATTATGTCTTAAGACCTGGGCAGAGTAGGACTAAAAGTGATGTTGTTTGAAACAATCTTCATGTTTATTTTGTAATTTGTAATATATTATCTTTATTACATATCGGCACAAACTCGACAATATTCTACTTTTGAGATAGTGGGGTTTTTTTAAAGTAATTTTATTTTATGTGCATTGGTGTGAGGGTGTCGGATCCTCTGGAACTAGAGTTACAGAGAGTTAGTTGTGAGCTGTCCTGTGGGTGCTGAGAGTTGAAACTGGGTTCTCTGGAAGAGCGAGTAGTCAGTGTTCTTAACCAATGAGCCATCTCTCCAGCTCTAGAGTTAGTGGCTTATTTTCAAGAATAAATTTTGAAATGTGTGTGGGTGTTAGTGTCTCTCTCTCTCTCTCTCTCTCTCTCTCTCTCTCTTTCTGTGTGTGTGTGTGTGTGTGTGTGTGTGTGTGTGGGGGGGGGGGGGGGGGGGATGCCCATGGACACACGTGCAGAAGCCAGAAGATCATCTCAGGTTTTTTCCTCTGTGGCATCAATTTTACTGCTTTGAGACTGGGATTTTCACTGAACTAGAAGCCCACCACTTACTCTAGGTTAGATGGCCATCAACTTTTGAGACTCCACTTGTCTCTGTTCCCCAATGCTGAAATTTCAGATATATACAGCCATGGTTGACTTTTATCTTGCAGGGTGGGGCTTGAACTCAGGTGCCCATCATTGCAGAGCAAGGACTATTGCCCACTGACCCATCTTTCCAGCCTTCTGAAAATAGAAAATATTTAAAAAATGAAACGCTAAGCAAAACATGGTGTGGTACCCACGTTTAATATCAGCACTACACTGAGGCAGGACCATCTCAATGAATTTGATGCGAGCTTGGTCTATTCAATGAGTTCCAGGCCAACTGAGGCTATATAGTGAGACCCTGTGTCAAAAGCAAAAAGGAGATGAAGAAAAAAAAAAGAGGAGGAAGAAGAACAGGAGGAAAAAAAGAGAGTTAAAGGAGAAAGGGGAAGAGGAGAACAAGGAGGAGGCAGGAAGAAGGAACCGCCCAGCTAATTGAAGGGTTGCTTTACAGGTTTGGTTTTGCACAGATCACCTTAGTTTAAGTCAATGCTGAAGAAGTCAAGAACTAAGAATCTTTTCCCCACCCTAGCCACATGAGGAAAATCATCTTGTGTTTTATCCGTAGGACGTGAGAGCTTTAGTTATGAGTCAGTGTAGAGGCCCCGTTGCAGGGAACAAGGGGGCCTGTGGGTTCTAAGGAAGCATGCTTTTCTGTTCTTACAACCCTGACAGTCTCACACATGGATCATAGCTTATGGAAAGACTTGTGGAGTTATGAGTTCACGTGAGGTCACTCCTTATCTCTGGAGTTGAGTCTGTATCTACAAAGCGAATCTTACCTTTTATACACATGTAATGGGCTTACTAACTGAGAAACGTTAAGTGAAGCTGCCTTACTCATTGTAAAGAAGGGAACCAATATTAACCAGCATAGTTCACCGGCTATATTTACAATAAAGGCAATCGTATCCCTTTCCACTGTTACAGCCCCACGCCTTAATCATAAACTTCCAAGAGATCTGTGGAACTGAACTGAATCGAGACCAGTGGAATTTGAAAAAGCAACAAGGGGATAAATAAACACAGAGTAATTTGAAACAGAAACAAAGGGATTGTGTTTGAAAGCCTTCCCCGTTATGAGAAGTCTCAGTTTTCACAAGTAGAATTAAAATAATTCAGTTAAAAAGTATCCAAATTCTCCCTTCTAGTTTTTGAGGGAAGTCAGAGAGAAGAGCTGGACAAATAATTCAGCACAAATAATAATAAACTATTTCTAAAAAACATGTCCACACTATGCATAAAATATCAAAAGCACTCCAGAAGGCCATCCCGTTTGCTGTTGATGTGGGGAGGGGCTGGGGTGTTGGCCCTGTGGTTTTGTGTTGTACTTTTCCAAGCTCAGGCAGGAGCAGAGCTTTGACAAGCTTCTGGTTGTTATCAACTTGCTTTTTGCACCTGGAGGAGAAAAAGAAAATACCCCAGAACACAGTGGAAGCATTCCAGAGAACTTAATACCACACTGCATAAATCTTTGTAAAAGAAAAAACCTGGTACGTGACCCTTTACAGCAACAGTTCACACGCTAGGCAGAGTAAATTGTCCAGTCCGGGTTTGCAGCTGAGTCGTTTTCCTGGAGAAAGTTCCGGATGAGAAAACAGAAACAAACAAAAGCAAGCAAACAAACAAAAAACAGAAACAGATTGCAGTCCTGTAGGTCTTTTCCTAGGACAAATTTTCAAAGACAGAATACAAGGTTACAGCGTTTATGTCCTTACAGAGTCTATGAGCTCCTATGTCTCCGACTCATAACTTAGTTTTAGTCTGTTGACTGTAGTGCAGCCACAGGAGGGTGTCCCTTTTCTGATTCCATCTTCCCCTAATGCAGGCGCCTCTTAGCTATTCCCATCTCCTCTTTTCTCCTTGGTTGCTTGTTCCTGTAAAAGAATTAGAAGTGAGAAATGTCTAACTCAGAGTCAGAAGGAACTGCACATGGTCATTTATCTCCCAGGTGTACAGCGTTCCACAGTGGGTAAGGGCCGCACCTGATTCTGCTCTATACAGTGAAGACATCACCTGCTTTTTCTGCAACTTGGCATTACCTGAAATGATGTCATTTATTATATATTAATTGGTATATATATATTGATTTATCCCAACCACTTAAATATATACCAACATATTAAAAAAACTAGGCAATATTATTAGTACCTATATCCTTAACATAATAAATATGGAGAATGTCAGAAACATTTATATATATTTATTGAAAAATGAACTAGAATTTTGGTCACTTGTTCACTAAATATGCTTTTAAAAATTATACCAAACAATCTTGCGTGAACAGTATGGGATGATTAAGGTTATCTAAACAGTTTTATCCAGCTATTGATCTAGATTAAGCATTACCTCACTTATACATATCTAATTAATGCAAAGTTCTGTTGATTAGTAATGTCTTCCACTCCCTGTCACTCACATGCTTGTGAGTTTTCCAAGCCCCGGGAATGAGGTAAGTCCCAAAGTTCTGTTCTTTGGGAACCAGATACAGCTGGCGTTTTACCAATACCAACAAACCACCTATACTACGAGAACCCAAATTTAGTTGGGATGAGACAAGAAGTCCAATAAAGTGGGGGAGTGGGAGCATACAATTATTAAAAGATTGACCCAGCACTAGAGAGGCAGAGGCAAGTGGATCTCTGTGAGTTCGAGGCCAGCCTGATCTACAGATCTAGTTCCAGGACAGGCAGAGCTATTACACAGAGAAACCCTGTCTCAAAATACCAAAATAAAAAATGAACAAATAAATTTTAAAAATGGAAAAGAAAAACAAGAAGAAATCCAATTAAAAGCAATTCCTTCCTGAAACAGCTTCCTACCAAGGTCTGTTTCGTGTTGACACTGTTCTGGCAAGCAGCCAGTAGTTGAGGTTTCCCCCTCTTCGTGGTCCCACTGAACTCTCTACTTGAACATGATGCTAAGGAAGCCCCCCATGCTACCGTCTCCATTCTGGGCAGTCCACTTCTTCGCAGAAACCAGCCTGGGTACCCTCTGTGCTGATTTGCCCCCAAGTGCTTTCTTTTCTGACGAGAGAGAGAGAGAGGAGCAGTAATATGAGCAAAGGGGTCAAGACCATGATAGTGATACCCACAGAAACAGCTGACCTGAGCTAGTGATTGCTCACTGACTGTAGACTGATAGCAGGGGAACCTGCATAGGCCCAAACTAGGCTCTCTGAATGTGGGTGCCAGTTGTGAGACTCAGACAGTCTGTGGGGTCACTGGCAGTAGGACCAGGATTTATCCCTAGTGTTTGAACTGGCATCTAAGGGCATGTTCTTTTTGGAGGGATACCTTGCTCAGCCTAGGTGTGGGGGCTGGAGCAGGAAGGGCCTTGGTCTTGCCTAGAAGTGAAGAGTCAGACTTTGTTGATTCTCCATGGGAAGCCTTACTGTTTCTGAGGAGTGGATGGGAGAAGAAAAGGGAGTGGGAATGGGGATAGCTATAAAAATGAGAAAAGATTGTATTTAAAAAGTTCTCAATAAAAAGGAAAAATAATTAAATATTAAAATTAATAAGAAAGAAAAAAAACATCCCAGTGGTGTTACCTCTGGAATACAAAGGCAAATTCATGTGTCCAAGCATTCTGAAGTTTCTTTCTTTCTCCCCTCCCTCCCTCCCTCCCTCCCTCCCTCCCTCCCTCCCTCCCACCTTCCATCCTTCCTTCTTCTGATCTTTCTGTCTTTGTAAGTTAATACCTGTTCCAAAAAGCCATGTGCTGAATGCCCTTACTGTTCTGATATTTGTGAGGATTCTGATATCACAATAATATCACTGTAGAACTCACCATGCTCATCCCTCAGATTAGTTATCAGTATTATATACATCAGAGAAAGGAAAAAAATGTGGTCTTATTTGAAGAGTAAGACTTAAAGATAAAGATGAATCCAATGTCATTTAAATTATCTTACGATTTGTTCTTCAGGCTTCAAGAATCTGCCTTCCTACACTTTTCTTTCTGTAATGTACTTGTGCTATATCTAGACCGAATCTCTGTTGTCCATGTAAAACCAGACAGCTAAATGCAGCAGGGAAGTGGCTAAGTCCACGTTTGCGCGACAAAGCAAATGTCAGAAGGAAGATACGGGGCAAATGGCAGCCTCTTTCTGAGTGTGTTTATGCACTGATGTAGATTATTTCACTGCGGCCGCTTCCTGATAGAGCTCCAGTTATGGGGACATTTGCAGAACTCAGCCCCTTCATTATTTATGATGACATTTCCATCTAAGCAGAAGAGGGAGTGGGGAAATTGTAAGAGCCAGAGGGAGGGCGGGGAGCAAAGAAGCCTCATGAAATAAAAGGAGGGGAGGGAGTGGACCTGGAGGAAACAGAGAAGGAGTGGACGAGCATAATCAAGAAGTGTCGTTTGAAATTCCCCGAGTTAATAAAAATAAAGTAAAGGAAATTTTCCCTCAGTCTTTTTTTTCCTTTTTCCTTTTATTGAAAATAGACTCTTTTCTCGTACAATACATCCTGATTAGGCCTTCCCCTTCCTTCTCTCCTCCCAGTTCTTCCCCTCCCTTCCTCCCCACTCGCTCCTCTCCCCTCTGACCCACTCCCTTTCTTTTTCTCATTAGAATAGAACACGCCTCTAAGAGATGACAACCAAACATGACAACATAAAATATAGTAAGATCAAGCAAAAATGATCATATCAAAGTTGGACAAGGCAACCCAACAGGAGGAAAAGAGTCTAGAGAGCAGACACAAGAATCAGAGACCTACCCTTTCTCACACACCAAGCAAAAGGCTCTCACAGATACAAAGAGAACCTGATGCAGAATCATGTAGGCACTCTGCTTGCTGCCCCAGCTTCTGAGTTCATAAGAGGCTCCCTTAGCTGATGCAGAGGGCCCTGTTCTCCTGGGGTCCTCCATCCCCTCTGGCTCTTACGGGATTTTTGCCTCCTCTTCCTTGGAGCTCCCTGAGTTCTGAGGGAAAAGATTTACTAGAGACATCCCATCTGAACTCTCTTTTGTTTATATTTAGTTATTCAAGCTGCATACCATTCTGAAACATAATCATATAATTTCTTTAAGATATTTTCCATTTCAGCAAAATATTTATTAATGAATAAACATGATGACTCTGAGGAATTTTTCTTTTGGGATCGGTGACTTATAAAAATGAAAAAGACAATTTCTTCTTGTATCCACTTTACTCCACATTGTATAATGGCATAAACACCTTCATAGAAGCAGACCTGCCTTTCCTAGTATTCATTTCACACTTCAACTTTGCTTTTAGATGCAGACGAGAAGTGCATAAGGTATGTGGCTTTTTTTATGATTTAATAAATCTATACTGCAATTCGATAGACTCTGAGATGCTTACACTTAAGTTGCTTTTACGACAATATCCAAAGCAAATGCTTATTAAAGTTACTCAGTTGTATGCTATGTCTTATGTTTGTGATTTGTAGTCATACTACAGACATTGAATGTATTTTTAAGTGGACTTGAAATATATATTTCACTTTAAGTTTCTCCATCCCAAACAATATCCACTTAAAAATAATAGATGTGAATATTTTCTACATATTTTGATCCTATGCATAAAACAGACATAATCTGATCATAGCTAGCCTAAAACCATTTACTCCATAATGTAGAAAACATGGGAAATTCAAAGTGAAATTATGAAAATTTGTTTAGGAATACAAATTAGTTTAGAATTCTGTTTTGGAGTACAATTCCTTAACTCAAACCACAAATTTATGATCCAGTACTGAGGTCTCTGACTTAGATGTTTGAAATATGACATTCTTTGCCCATTTTACTTTTCTCTTTGAGATAGAAAATATCATCTTTAACCTTTAACCTTTCTTACATCCAGCACAAACAACCAAGCATCCCCAAATGAGTGACAAGGATGCTGCAGACAGTTTGGGAGGAAGTGATGATGTTTTAATTAATATCTGAATGGTTGACAAGGGAAAGAAGAGAGAAAATGCTGAGTCTTCAGTGGTGACAAAGGGGGAACTGCAGGGGTGCAGAGAATGGGGACCTGCAGGGGTGCAGAGAATGGGGGACTGTGCAGGGGTGCAGAGAATGGGGGACTGTGCAGGGGTGCAGAGAATGGGGGTCTATGCAGGGGTGCAGAGAATGCTCAGTCTACACAGAGGAGCAACTACAGTTCTTTGGTCAGTTGGGACATGGTCAGAGTTGGTGGAGAGTAAGTGAGAGCTGATCACTTTACCCTTTCATTTTAAAAAAGGCCACACACTAGGAGAGGTTTAGACACTTTCTGAATCCTTTGTAACTGGTAACAGCGCCCACTTGGCTAATCTAGGCATTCCATAGATCATCTATTACTCAAGTCTGATGAACAGTGTACGTTCAAAATGATTGTACTTATTTTGCAAATGGAGATTCAATCAGAATCTAAGTCAGCATGACTCAGAACCTATCTACTAACCATAGCATCATCTTATGAATGAGGTTGGGCATAAGGGAGTACGAGGCAGAAACTTTCTTTGCCTATTCAACCAAACTAAAGCCACACTATCTCCTTGAGGATACCAAAAACAACAAGGAAAAAAAAAGCTTTCATTGTAGACTATAATTGTTTGAAAAGCAAATAGAAAACCCATTATCTTGGCCCTGGTTTCCTTCAATTCTCTGAAAATGCCACTTGTTTCCCAAGGAAAACTTAAGTTTAAGCTGCTATTGAGTTGTTTTAAAGTGGACAGAAAAACAGGAGACAGCATTCCCAAGGAGAACTGCCTTACCTGCTCTAAGAAGGGAGAGTGAGAGGAAGTCATTCAGACCTCATGCTGCTTGGCTCCAAAGCTGAGGATGCAGAATCAGCTGGAGCTTTGGATCCTGCTTGTGTGTGTGTGTGTGTGTGTGTGTGTGTGTGTGTGTGTGTGTGGTGCTTTTATAAAAGTCTCTAGTCAACTAAAAGGAAAGGGTGGTTTCTGTTAGTACAGCAAGGAGACTCAAACCCTCTCAACGGGTGTCACTGATGTTTTGAAACATAAATAGCTCAAAAGCATTTACAAGAAATATGAACCTTAATGATGTTTTCAGTAGAGAGAAACTTAGGAAGACAAATAGTCGTGGAAGGTGGTTAAAAAAAAACAACTCTAAAGGGCTGGAAAAAATAGATTTAGTGACAATAGAGAGAAGAGAAGGAGGAGGCAGAAAGGAAAGAAGGGGGAAGGGAAGGGGAGGGGAGGGAAGAAAAGAGGAGGAAAGGAGAGGGAAGGGGTAAGTAGGGAAAAGGAGAGGAGGGAAGGGAAGGGAAACAGGACAGAGGACAGGATGGAAAGAGAATAGAACTCACAGTCTTGGGCTGCCTCTCACTGAGTGAGACTGTTATTTTCACTGCATTTATTAATACTTTCACATAGCTCTCTTAATTGCTAGATTATAAAATTTATATTCAAACTAAAATCATTTTATCCCTTTGGATTTGCATTTAAGATTTTTAGTAAATTGTGCATTTTAATTTTCTCTTTTTCTTAATTTTCCCTTAGTAATGTTTTATGGTTATTTGGGGTGCATGTGTGTGTGTGTCCCCATCCATCCTACACACCAAGTTGTGTGTATTTGTGAAAGGACAATAACGTCTCACAAAGTGAGAGACAGTTGGTTCTCTCCTCCTGCCACGTAGATTTCAGGGCTCTACCACCAAGGCTGGCAGCTGGCAGCAGGGGATCGTACCCCCTGCCCTAGGCCACCAGTGCTCCTTTCAAATCGTCTTTACAGTCATGAAACGTTTGAACCTCATTAAAACCAACAGTGTAGAAACAAAACTATCTACCCTCACTAAACTGTGTGTTCATATATCATAAATAATTAAAATTGGACGAAGGCCAAAACTCTGAGTGAAAGCCACGCTTACAAATGCCCACGGTCTTCCAAAAGCCCGCAGTATTCCAGCTCCAGAGAAGAAATGAGTTTTCCTCTACCTTCATAACTTCCAAAAGAGTAATACCCTAGGAAAGAATCCAGTTTAAAATGGCTGCTGGTAATCATGTGACAACAACTAAGGAAAAGGGGACCAGGAATTTGAAAGGGAGGGCGGGCTGGTGCCTGGGAGGGCTTAGAGAGAGGGGGGGGGCGGAGATGGTGTAACAATAATGCAGAAAGTAACAGAAAAAAGTTAAAACTCCACAAAAAGCAGTTGTCAAATTAATGGGCGAGTCTACGGCTGAATTGATGAGACTTTCTTTTTATTCTGTCACAGAGGGGAATAATAAAACACTGAGGATTTATTAAAATGCAATGTGACTGAGGGCATAGCCTAGTGGGTGAATATTTGCATATACAAAGCCCTGGCTTCATTCTCAGCACCAAGGAAAGTAAAAGAGACAACCAAACCCCCCAGACAAACAAAACCCAATCACAACAGATGGCTTAACTTCACATTGTTAAAAAGGAGAGCACAGAAGAGATCGGCCATGTTTTATTAGAAATTTAGCATTTCCTTCTCGATGATTAGATGATGCAGAGAAGCCAACATTGCACAGCTTAGAGAATGAAGAGACATTCGTTTCTTTATGTAACCATTAACGCACTGCGGGAGGAGGAACCTTTCATATCTGGTGTGCTGTTCTGAATCAAGATAACTGACATCTACCTATCTTTGCCTTTTGAAGTAAACTCGGGTCTGATCTATACACAGAAGCGTGCCAAAGGCAGGTATTAACTCAGCAGCTTCCACAGACATTCCTCTTCCATTAAGCCCACTCACATTCATTCCAAGTGCATTTGATATTTATTCTGTACTCTTTGAGTGAAACTCTCTACTTTGACTTTGGAAAGTAAATCATATTAGCAGGCCAGTAGGAATTCAAAGTGAGAACACACACACGGTAGCAGATTCCCAGGTATTGCTAGTTTAAAAGAAAAGTTGTTATACAATAAGTGCCTGTTCTTTGCTGTGAGCGGTACACAACAATCCGCACTAGGCTTCCCAGTTCAGTCAAGGAGTCTTCTGGGGGATCGTAACTGCTGTGGGTGTGGAGCCGAGGCAGAAGAGCCTGGGGGAGGCGGGGCTTGGGAGTACCATAGGCTATTCAGAAGAGCGTTCAGTCCAGCTAACCCCAAGGAGTCCTCTTGCTTCCGGGGGTGTGTGGGGGGGTAATTAGTGCTCCCACTTATCTTCTCTTTCGCTTGCACTTTCTTCTTCTTCAGGGAATGCTGATCCATTCTGGCCTTTCAGATGCTTAACCCCTGAAATTATAGAAATTGTGCAAAATTCAAGTGAATTTTATTTCTGGTAGATCCACTGCTGAAAGAGTTAATGAAAATGTGCAATGGAAATCTTTTCATTGTGTGTGTTTTTCTCCGAGAATCTCAACCACGTGGCCTATATAAATCTTTTCATTCACTGAGCAGTAAACATACACCCAGACGAATTTCCATTAGAGACAGGGTATCTTTTCTAATTACATCTTCTCCATTAAGGATTGCATCACGGTCTATTAAAACCCTGTTGACCAAGATCTGCTCAGAGGCCCTTATTAGAATTCTGATGTATCATTTAGTGAAAATATTGCTTTTGGCATCACCGAACTCAATTACAAGGAAGGCCTTTCAAAGTCATAATACCAAAAGGGATGTGCGCCATTTCTGTAACATATAAACAGACAAGTAACAGTCACGACATTGTTACCCATATGCTTGGGCCCACAATGTACCCACTGGCTTGTGGAATTCTCTTATTCAAAATTCTTCAACGAGAATGCCTTCCGGGCAGAGGAACGTATAGGTATACCTTTGCCTATAGCTGCCACTCAGATGGCCTGGCTTTCCTTTGCCTGCTGGGCTTCATTTTTCACAGGGTTTTATTTCCATTTTCCACAGTAATTCTGCTCTAAGTGTGCTCTACCCCCCCAGGTTCACTTAAGCCTCTAAGCTTTTCTTGTTCTGTAGCCAACGCCAACAATCTGATCATCTTCCTCTCACCCTTCAGGTATCAGCTTGTCTCTCCTGAAGGAGAGCACAACCCCATGTGGAGTTAGAAAGTGGCTTCTCATATCCACCTGCTGCTCTTGATCCCTTCTGTGTCTGTTCCTTATAGAGCTTTGCCTCACCGTTCTCAATAGACAGAACTTGCTGATGTCAGAGAATGTCATTTCATTTTGGAGTCTCAGTTAGAATGTCTACCCAGTAGTAAGTGTTCATTGATAAATAGTCTAATCCAATTGATTGAACCAATGCAGAAACAGTTTAGGATGTATCCTGCCAATTTCACAATAATGTAACTTCATATTTCTTCTGTTATTCCAAATCTTAAGTACAATATTAAAAGATCACCACTACATCCACATTTAGCCTGCAGGCTTATCTTCAAGATAACTCGCATGCATTTTTATATTTTTAGAAAACTGTTTTATGAGATTTTCCTAAGAATTATGAAAAGCGTTCAAGTTAGAATTGAAAAATAAAAGTAAGGCTTGGCTCATGTTTCAGTAAAACCAAGACTCAAGAAATAAGTGAGTTTGTATGCCTTGCTACCCCCCCCAGGCTTAGTGTACAATTTATCGAGAAATGAAATCTGGACTTGGTGCATTGTCTTGCAACAATATTTGAGCAGGTGTACTAAAATTTAAATATTGCAATATGCCTATGCAGATCACTCACAACTTCGGTTGACACAAGTCTGCAGGGAGAAACTTATTATTAGAAACTGAAAATCACTTCATGTTGCAATAAGCTCCTTAGAAAGGAGGGCTAGTTGCTGAGGGGAAGAAAGGGAGCGCACTGAATCCAAGCAGACTTTCTGCAGGAGTTTTCCACACAGAGCTCACAAAGTCTCAGAAGTACGGGATGTAAACACCTGGATGGGGGGTGTTGAGATTCTGAGAACACAAGTGTTTGGCTGTCCACTTTAAGGGTGCTAAGGTGACTTCTAGCACATCCTAGTGTGTGCATTGGGTATGTAAAGGCAGGGTGCCACTGTCAAGGCATCTCAGCTGAATTTCAACATTAACTTTTAGGACGCCAGTCCATACTCTCTGGCCATTCTCTAAGACAGGTCTTAGGTTTAAAGTACCCATACTGCCCTGGTGCAGAAGGCTCTCAGCGTCCTTTTGACATTGTTGGGTTCATGCTGCCGCCCAGTACTCATTTTCCTGAGCAGAGGTTGACGGTCCCTCCCCAAGTGTGCTGAAGCCCCAGTGACTCCAGCATGCTTTCCATTCAACTACAAGGTAATGAAATCATGTTTGAGAATTTAAATGAGGAATGTCAATGCTAATTTGGGTAAATGTAGGAACAACAGAAAGAAAAATGCCAACATACTTATACATTAGCCAATCTATCCCCGCATTTGAGTACATACCTGTTTCTTTTCCTGATTTCAATTCTGTTTCTTTTTATAACAGACACCATAAATTTATATGAAACACACATTTTTTAAAAAAAAATAAAACCACTCTGAAATGAAATATTTTCAAGGGAAAAGCTTTGATGAGGCAGAGCTGGTAACATATTACCACAGGTTTGTCCTGTAGAACACTTACCACAAATTCTCTAGTCTCTAAAGCAGTTTGCCCTAAAGCCTTCTTTCAGTTGAAGAATGTATAGTTGATTAATTTCTGTCATGAAACCCTTTTGAGCTACTCTTTTCCCTTTTCCCATCAGCAATATTTATTTGGTTATAGGTCCAATGATATTGAAATACAGTCTATTGATATATTTTATGTCTTTCTCTACACAGTTTTAATTCATGCTTCATATCACAATTTTCTTTAAATACGTATTCAATACTTGAGCAACCCCATAGATAGAGAAGAAGCTATTCTGGAGGTGTTGATGCAATTCTAAGACTCCATCCTGACAGATGAATGACGAAAGCACGTCCCTGTACACAGTCTACCATGACTCACATCTCCGTCAGAATCCAGTACAAATGTGGACTCGGCCATTACTGCACACTGGCAGGAGACAAAGAAACCCCAGAAAACACAATGGAGAAGCCTTTTCCACAATAACGTGAACACACAGAAAAGGGTTCATACAGAAGGCCAGGCTGTATAGCGTGCATCTGGAAAATTATGAAGAAAATGGAGGTGAACGTAGACAAAGTCAACTGAGTCAAAGAAGAAAACAGAAGGAAAGAAAGGAAGAGAGGGAAGGAGAGGGAGAGGGAGAGGGAGAGAGAGAGAGAGAGAGAGAGAGAGAGAGAGAGAGAGAGAGAAACAACACCCACAGGCAGAGCACTGTGTGTGTGCTCCCTCTTTACTCTGTAAAGCAGGTGGTTTGGCAGGCAGAGACAGGAACTGCCGGTTTATCCTCAGAATGGTCTACATAATGAGTTCCAGGCTAGCTAAGGACACATAGCAAGATGACTTCTCTCTCTCTCTCTCTCTCTCTCTCTCTCTCTCTCTCTCACACACACACACACACACACACACACACACACACAAGTATGAAGCCACTTTGGTTGTTTGTAACTAAGTGACAAGTTTCCACGTGACACTATGGGAGCTTCTGTGGCCAGGGGCTGAGCATGTGGTTTTATGTGTCATGGCTCCAATGAGAGTCAGTAGCAGCTTAGGAAAGAGACTTTGCCTCTCACTTGAAGGCTGGGCTATATGCATCAGAAGAAATATTCTATAGGAACTGTACATGAAAACAGAAAGTTTGGGAAATAGAAAATTGAGAAAAGATGACGGAAACTCCGACTTCATGAAAATGTGGAGGAAAGATGAAAGTGGATCTGTATGGCTCCTACGAGCATAAATAGGGTCTGGGACCGACAATGAGGTAAGGAAGGAGTGGGTTGTGTTTGATACCAGAAAGGTAGTTCCCAAATCTCCTGCTTCTGCAGCAAGAAATATGCGTGATTTTTGTCTATTTGCTTGTTTTGTTTTTTGAGCCAGAGCATCACATTATGTGTAGTCCAAGCTGGTCTGGAACTCATTGTGTAGCCCAAGATGACTTTGAGCTCATGGAATTTTTCTACCTTGACCTCCTGAAGAATGCTGAGCTTGCAGACTTGAGCTACCATGCTTGGCTCAAATGCATGTTTTTAAAACAAAGTCACAAATTCACTGGGCAAATGTAAAATTAGATTCTCTCTCTCTCTCTCTCTCTCTTTTTTTTTTTTTTGGTAAAAGCACATTCTTTAGTTCTTAGCAATCACTCTAAAGTCCTAAGGGAATCTGTGGGTGTATTGTGGAACACCCATCGCCCCCGGAGAAGTCTATTTTTTTAAAAATGGTATTTGTGCCTTTTGTTTTTTGAGCCCCCACAATATATATTCAGCAGATCTTGGCCAGGTCTCTTATCTCTAAATAATTATAAATACGAATATTAACCAATAAAATTCCTCCAGCTTAAATAAGAAAGTAAAGTTTCCTTTTGTGTTCACTGAGACACTGTTGAATGACCATGGCACAAACTTTAGGCTTTTGCTCTTGCTGGGAGCTCTTTGCCTGGGTAACTAGACTGTCATCCTCCACTACCAATGATTTTTACAAAGTGAGAACCATAAAGAACATACGGTGACTCAACATCATGGGTTCCTTTTCCCCATCAAACTGGATTTGAATGTAACCTATCCCATTCTGTTGGTTTTAGTGGAATCAAGAAGATGTTGAGTTTACTCTAACATGTAGACACTCTTTAAACATAACCCTAGGTCACAAATAGTGATGAAGTAAAAGGAAATAGGAAACTTTCTGTCTGTTGTATACAAAACTTTGGACTGGACTCTAGACATGAAAAATGTGGTCATTTAATCTTCATAGACAGAACCAAGCGGTTTGATTTAAATATAATAAGCCTCATCTGGGAAAGAGACAAAACTAGAGATCAGACAGGAAGGGGGATTAGAAGTGATGATGTGCACATGATTTAATTTAGTGGAAAAGTATTACAGATGAGTATAACAACACATGCTGATGAGTGTAACAGTGCTCCAACGTGAGGAATAGCAATTTAGAGGGCCATTTATAGAGCAATAAGCTTGATGTCGGTGCAAACACTACTTGCAAAATATGTTGAACAATCTTTAGTTTTCTGAAAGCCTGCTGTGTACAAATGAATGATTTCTGTGGTCTTAGCAAGACCACCTACTAATGGTTCATCTTATTTAAAATGTATTGTTAGATAAAGTCCATTTAATCTCTAATGTGGCACTCAGAATGGCCTCTCAATAAAAACCATTTTTTAGATTAGAAATGTGTTTTGCATTTTCTAATATGCTTTCATATATTGAATATTGTGTAATACTTTACCATTCACTTACAATAGGCATATATTAATATACTAAATCACAGAGATCAAGCGATATATCGATACTATTCCCCCGAAAGGAATATGCATCATGCCTTAGACAAACCACAAGTCTGTACCCTCCTACTTTATTTGAAGTAAACTTGGTGTAGGTGACACAGTCCACCACTGCGTTAGTACAGTGAAAGTGACATAGTCAACCTCTGCTCTAATGCAATGAGCACTCCACAGCGTGAACTCCTGGTCAGTGCATGGCCATGTTACTTAACTCTCCATCACTTACCAACACACTTCTCTGCATAGTAAATGTGGAAAATGGTTCTCCATGCCACATGGGGGCAGGGACACAGTTATATATCTATATACTTTTATCTACACACACACACACACACACACACACACACATATATATATATATATATATATACTTTTATGGCCCTCTTAGAATAATATATATATATTGTGTGAGGATTCTGCTATCCAATCTAGAGAGAAAACCACTTGATAGGCCATAGTTTAATTCTCATCTGATACCCTTTTTCCTCTGAAGCTAATGGATTACCCCATGAATTTTAAAGTAGACATAATTTTTAAGCTTACATATAATGGTGCTGAAAAGTATTAGGCAATTTTAGTTGAGAAAGAGACAAAATAGCTCCCTTTTCTGTAAGTCTTGCTTGCAATTGGTTGACTGCAATAAGATGCCTACAATTAAAAAAAGAATGAATCATCGGTGAGCAGCGGCAGTTAGCCTCCAAAGCCTTATAAAGAAAACAGAAAAACAACTTCATTTAGAGCCACAAATGCCATGGCGTTCAGGAGAGGACTTCTAGTGCTGGCAGTGTAGAGGTTTTAGCTTCCAGGCAAGGCACTTTCTACTGCGGCCATGTTTACCACAGCTTCCTATCAATGGGTCCGCCAGCTGAGTCAGATCTCCAATCTCTGAATGAAGCTTGCTCAGAGAGGCCTTTGGTAACCTCAGCTCAAGGAGGGAAGGCACTGAGTAGTGTAGGTGTATTCATTTGATTTCATTCATTTTCTAATTTTGAATTAATAATTTTTCATTCTGGTGTTAAAAACCAGTCATTGGTGTACTTTTTATTGAATATTAATATTCCAAGTTCAGCTGACTCAGACACCATGGAGAAGGAACATTTTGAGAACCTGTCTATCTGAGAGGATTTTCGTTTTTAAATCTGGAATTTGTCAATATGGTGAGATCTCTGGAATGAGAAAGTAAATATGATCTGACTCAAAGCTTTCTGTAAATCTATAGCAACCAAGATTGTATGACATTGTTGAAAACTAGCCCATCCAATGTGGAACAGAAAAGTCTGTGTAAGTAGAATCAACTACCTTTGACAAAGGGAGAAAAGGCAGTAAATGCAGCAAAGATAGTTTCTCCAACAGATCACCCAGAAAAACTCAACATTCATATGCAAAGTATCCCAAACTTAATATGAAATGCAATTTTTAAAAGTTCTAGAAAATCACACAGGAACAAATCTTCAGTCTGGCAATGACTTTAGACACAACAGCAGAGGAAATGACTGGACAATCTGGTCTTTTTTACAATTAGGAAATTCTGCTTTGTAGATCCAAAGTCCAGGAAAAAGAGACGAGCTACAGACTGTGTAAATAGGAACTCTGAAGATGACACACGCCCAAGGCGTCCTCGCTGATGGAATGAGTAGCTTTCGTTTTACTTTCATTGAAACCCTTTCCTATTTGGGGTATGGTCAGATTTAAATGAAGTTTTTTTTTTTTTTTTCGAATGAGTAAGCTTGTTTCCAATTAATTTAATTTTGCTCAACTAATTATCTACATATAGAACACGATAAATTATCTGGTCTATATTTAGTTTATTCATCTTGGGCTACCACCTAATCTCAGTTCACCAATCCAGACCTTCTCCACACTTCTATTTGGTGGCAAGGAACCTTCAAAATGCAAGAAAAAGAAGGAAAGAAAGTGAGAGAGAGAGACAGAGAGAGAGAGAGAAACTCATAAAGCTGTAAACAAGAAATAATACATTCTCTGTTTTTATTATTGTCTTGATCAGTAAGCACAATTAATCTCATTGTATATATGGCTTTTTCCAGAGAAGCGATGTAAATGAATCTAAGCATTTTGGTCACCTCCACAATTCTTCCATTACTTAAAACTCTTTCATTAGAAAGCTAATGCTGACTCAGTGACTTCCCAGTTCTCTCCATATCCCGAGGCTGTTTTCCTCCTCTCTCTGTGGCTGCTTCAGCTCAACTGATCTCTCATTCCCCAGCCTGCTGACCCCCAGTAAACTTCTGAATGAGCAGATTGTTGTGTTTTTTTGTCTTCTGTTTGACCGATAGATCCACAGGTCAGGCAGCTGCTTGGCTGACCTGTCTCTCCTGCCAGATTTACAGCTGTTCCCAGGCAGGCTTGCTCTCTGACTGCCCTCTCAATAACAGGAATTCACTGTTCTTGCCACAGGGCTCCCTGACCCACTGGCCCCTCTGGTTTGCCGCCCTTCTTTGGCCTGGTTCCTCATTGACCTCCATCCAGGAAAGCACAGCCCTCCTTCCTTTCAGAAAGATCTTAAACTAGCTCCCACAAGCTAGTGCCTTTATTTTATTTTTTGTAATATTTAAGCATATTTGATACAGAGGAACATTCATTACTCAAGTTTTCTGAAGAATAGTAGGTTTACACTGACTATACGAAGACAAAAATTAACACAGTTTTTGCTTAAAAGATAGTTTCCCATTTTTCAATGGTAGTAACTAGAAAAGACAGTGTTCACTCAACTCATTTACTTGTACTTCCAAAACTATTATCTTTTATTTGGGATTGATTTTTCAATCATTTATTCATCCATTTAGATCTTTTGACAGTCTTATATAGTCTGGCCTCCAACTTACTATCTAGGTAAGGATGACCGTGGCCTCTTGACCCTTACTCTACCTCTTAAGTGCTGGGATGATAGGTATGGACCAATATACCCAGCAGTTTTTTTTTTCTAATAGCAAAACTGGAGCCATTACCCACCTTACAAGCATTATCCTAATAAATTTGTAGTTTTAAAATAAATATCTTTGAATTCCAAACTTCTTATGGAAAAGAAGACTGTGTTACTTTCAGTATAGATGTGCTGCACTGTTGGGAAAAGTTTATCATCATCCATAGGTGGTTTGGAAAATCTCAGATGATATCAAGAATACTGGTGTCTTTTCAAAGCCCAGGCAGCATTTCACTCAAACTCCAGCTGGAAGAAGAGGTCTCCTCTAGCAAGTTTGTCAGTTGTTACTCCCTAGGTGATCCAGGTCATTACAATTCACTCCTCACACTTACTGTGTACCTGATCTATTTGCCTCAGTTTGGAAAGTTATTCTTAGTTTGCTAAGTGTGGAGGATGACCTTGAACTCTGTTCTTCCTCCTCCTGAGCCTACCTGCCAAGGCCTGCGGTGAAAGGCTGTCACTGCCATGCAGAGCTGTGAGATACTGGGGATGCATCCAAGCCGGTAGAGCGCTTGCTGAACATACACAAAGTCAAAGCCCATGACTCACCAACATCCACTGCCTGGCTCTTCTGCTGTCTTGCTCTTGTACATGTCTTTGTCTTTTCCAGTGACCTTGCTGAAGCACTTCACCATGAGAGAATACTGAATTATAGGGGTAAGATGTCACTTGTTTTTGATTTAAGGAGAGAGCCAAGGACTAGTGACAAGGTTAAATTGGCAAAGATGAGAGAGAGAGAGAGAGAGAGAGAGAGAGAGAGAGAGAGAGAGAGGCAGGCTTTGAGACTTTCTCCTGAGGCTCAGCTTTTTTCTCTAGCAGTTTTATTTCCTTTAATAATATGAAAAAGTGTAATTTTTAATACATTTCACTTTGGCCTAAGCTAATTTTGTTAGGTTGTTGACATGTGAAACCCAAAGCATCTAATACTTTCCCATTATTTCTATATTCATTGGAGTCTCCTTTTGAGATGGAAAGGGAAAAGGAAAGGCAAAGTTTTGTGTGTGTGTGTGTGTGTGTGTGTGTGTACAAAGATAGAGGCCACAGGACAACTTCTACTCAATAAGGCATCGACCTTGATTTTGAGACAAGGTCTCTTGCTTGGCCTGGAAATCCTCTATTTGATTTCGCTGTCTTGCCTCACCAAGCCCCAGAGAGTCACCCATCTGCACCTCTCCAGCGCTGGCATATGACTGCGTGACATCATACCAAACTTTTTGCATAAGTTCGGGTCCTCATTCTTATGTAGCAAACTTTTACCAACTAAGAGGTCTCTCCAGCCCATGAAATATTTTATGTTTTTTCTTTATATCCAGCTTTGAATAAAACTTTATTTTGAGATAGAAAGCAAAGATATAAATGGCTGTATAATAAATCAAACTATCTGCCAACTCACATTGAAACTTTTAACTTGTGACCAAAAGTAAAGTATCAGCTTGGTGTAAAAGGAATCATGTGTTTGGCATTGTTGAAATTTGCTTGATAGCAGAAGGAATTCTTAATAAATGAGTATGTTATGCATCATTTATTGTGGATTTCTCACTTTATTTCTTGCTAATGATTTGTTGGGGTTTATTTTCTACTATGGAAATTGTGTTAAACAAGAAGCAAATTTGAGCAAATTTATTATTTGAGTATATAACGGGTCATAAAGCAGTAGAGATAGCTCCCTTAGTTGATAACTCATTTGGCCCCAAAACTGATGAACAGCATACAGTGTGGTCCTAGTTCAGTAGGTATTGCCAAGGGGATGAGAGCTTTGAGAATGAGGATTGTGATGGCTAGCCATTGGAAGTTGACAATGACCAGCTGAGAGCAATTGTCAAAGCTGATCCTCTTACAGCTGGGAAGTTTGCAAAGGATGCACTCCAGAACTTTAAATGGTCAGAGGACGTTTGAAGCAACCTGAAAAGGTGGAAAAGCTCAAAAAATGAGCATCCATTCACAGGTTGACTAATTTTTTTTAAAGTACTGTTTTGGATTGTTATCCTCTCTCAGTCAATGGAACAAACCATCATTTCCTGATAAGACTGTGCCATGACTGTATATGACAACCAGCGAGGACCCACTCAGTGGCTGAATGAAGAAGTTACACAGCCACACCTACACCAGTGTGTTTGTGTACGGGGGGAGTCTAGGGGGTTGTGAGTCATTTTTGTGGTTGCTGGGTATTGGACTCAGGCCCTCTGGAAGAGCAGTCAGTGCTCTTAACTGCTGACCCACCTCTCCAGCCTCTCCAAATGTCATTGGCTACAGAAATGGAGCTCCCACCACAGGTAAGTGATTGTTCTTACAGAAAATGCCCGTGGCAGATCACAGACATCTGTGACTTCAGTTTTAGGGGATCTGACACTGTCATCTGCCCTCCATGGGCACTGCACACGCACGGAAGAACACGCTTACATGAACACAAAACCCTCATACGCATAAAAGTAAACAAATATTTACAAAACAAACCACAACCAACTTGATGTAAAAGCGAGGCTTAGCCTTGAGCCAGGCTTCCCTTGGTCTGCCCCCGGGTAGCCAATTTTCAGGAAGAATGAGGGCTGATTTGGAAATTTCATTGTTTTCCCTTTTTCATTTTATTTTTATTTTGTTTATTTTTCGAGACAGCATCTCACGTGTCCCAGGCTAGCATCAAATTTGGTATATAGCTGAGGATGATCTTGAACTCCTGATCCTCTTGCCTCTCCTTCTAGTATTGATATTATAGGCATATGCCACCATGCCTGGTCTATGCCATCTTGAGACTGAACCCTGAATGCATACGTGCTTGGCAGGCGTTCCACCAGTTAACTGAGATTTTACATTGTCATTTATGGTTAGCATCATCCAATTTAAATCAGGTTTCCTTCTTTCTTTTATCTAATTATAGAAAATTTTAAAGTTTGTCAAAGCAAAAATATATTATCAATTCATGTATAGTATAACCCTGTAAACTCTGAGGGCTATGGCTACTCAGTCCATTTCACAGCTGGAGACATGGTGGCTGCAGAAGAATAAATGAATTAATTGCTCAAGGCTCATCGGCAAGTGAACATTATCATAAGTACTAGAACCCACAGTTCCTGAATCCTGATTCGTTTTCTCAGTCATGACAGCATCCATGCCCTTAGGGCCAGAATCCCATTCTAGTCACGAGTTACTTCTAGGTGATCGTACCTATCCTTTCTGGTCTATATCATGATTAATAAACCTTTCGGTAACTTTTTTTTTTTCTGAAGAGTACGAATTCCTTTCTGAGACCCCAGAAGAACGGGTCAGATAACAACAGTGTTAGACTAGATATCCAAAAGGTCCTTGAAAGCCCCAGGATCTTAACACTTCACACTGCCTTCCATCATAGCTGATGGCCTCACGTTCTCTGACTTTGTGTGGATCACTTGTAACTTAGGGGAAAAAAAACCCAGGCATTTCTAGGATAGTACTAATTTAAAATACTAAGAAATATTTTCCCATAAGTAGGGAAATGTCTCAGGAATTCCAACATCTCTTGAACTATTTCTTCTCCAAGATTGTTACAAAATTGCAAATGTTCCTAATCCTTATTTTTTTTCTCCTAGAAAACATGGTCACTGATGGATCATGGGGAGACAGAGTACATATGTTTATAAACTGATTACTGGAATCATTCTTTTCCCCCACAAAGTTATTTTTGGGAGATTATTGTGCTCTCTGTTATTTTTAGGTCTCTATTTTTAAGTCAATACTTTCTATGTAAATGGCAGTGTCCCAACGGTGTGTGCTGGGACAAAACAGCTTGTACCTTTTTGTTACATACCACATGCTGTAAAAAGCTACATCCATCATATCTGAAAAAAACTCCAAAGGTTTCCTCAAATGAGAATGAGAGGATCTGCTTTCTGCTTCCATTCCTCGATAAAACTCTAAGAGGCAGGCGAATCTCTGTGAGTTCGAGGCCAGTCTGGTCTACAAGAGCTAGTTCCAGGACAGGCTCCAAAACCACAAAGAAACCCTGTCTCGAAAAAACAAAAAACAAAAAACAAAAAAACCCTCTAAGAAGTAGTTATGTCCCCACTGGATGCACGGCGTTTGAAAATCAATTTGCATTTCCATGTGTAGAGATTCTACAATGGAGGGGATTGTGTTCGTGTTATCTGATACAATGCAAAGCTTTCAAAAGCAAAGACCCACATTTGCTATTATATTGTTTTCAGGGGAGTCAGTCTTTTTAATCCCCTGAATGCTGGAGCTCTGGGGACCCTGCTATCAACTAGTATCTGGTATTCAAAAAAAGTGTTAAAATACCGTGTATTGTAATCCAATATTAAGCAATATTATGGATGTCAAGAAAAAGCATGCTTTTCCTGAGAGGAGAGAAGGGGGGAACAAGCAGAAATAGAGCTGTGTCTGAGAGGAGAAAAGATGAAGGAAGCTCTGGTTTGATGATGTGGGAGGTAGAAGTGGCCTTGAAATGGAAGACGGCTCAAGGGCTTTATGAATTTGCTTAGGGGCACGTGATACCAAACCCCAGTCTGAGCTATGATTTTGTCAGTAATGTCTGCACTGCTCCCTCACATTAGTGCACAGTGATTGGTCACAGAACACAAAGAGGAAAAAGGAGGCAGGAACATAAGCTGGGTTTGTGATGGCTATTTTGGAGAACACTACAGTGCCCAGTGCCTCTCAACGCATTGTGATCCAGGAACGCAGCCCAAGCCCCAGCAAGGCTGTGCTTGTTTCTGTGACCAAACACATTTCTAGTGGGAGGCACACAAACAGTAACAATCTCATCAGGCCTCCCTGTTTCCAAGGAAAAGAGTAAAGCCTGTCCTTCAAAGTCCTAGTAACAGAGCAACGTTTTATTCCCACGTCAACACACTACAAACCAATACATGTTGTAGGGCAGATTCTTTCTCTCTCTCTCTCTCTCTCTCTCTCTCTCTCTCTCTCTCTCTTTCTTTCTTTCAGATTTCTGTCCCTTCCTCTCCCCCAATCAAGTCCCCCTCCCTCATCAGCCCAAAGAGCACTCAGGGTTCCCTGCCCTGTGGGAAGTCCAAGGACCACCCACCTCCATCCAGGTCTTGTAAGGTGAGCATCTAAACTGCCTAGGCTCCCACAAATCCAATACATGCAGTAGGATCAAAGAACCCATTGCCATTGTTCTTGAGTTCTCAGTAGTCCTCATTGTCCGCTATGTTCAGCGAGTCCGGTTTTATCCCAGGCTTTTTCCAATCCAGGCCAGCTGGCCTTGGTGAGTTCCCGATAGAACATCCCCATTGTCTCAGTGTGTGGGTGCACCCTGTAGGGCAGATTCTTAAGTCACTTGTTCTATGTCTGAGGGATTCATACCATTATGTTTCTATGCGTGACGTCTGAGCACGGAATGTTACATAGTGAAGGAACCTTTTCAGAAATGAGGCATCCTGAGGGGGCCTGCCTAACTGCACTCCAAGAATAGTTAGTGTTTGAATGATCCTAGTATAAAGCCTCTTTCAGGAAACCACTCTTTCTGTCTCCAGTCAATACCAGAAGCTCACTAGTTAAAATACCGTGCACTAAAATACACTAACAGTATTTCCTTCTGAGAAATGAGAGGTGTTTAAGAAATGTCTGTTTGTTGAATGTACTGAATTGGCATCTTTGCTTTTGCACAGATAGTGCTCAAAAATCTAGCAATATCTTGTCTTCCTCAGAGTAGAGTTCAGTCTCACTTGTGTAAGCATTCATGGGCTTTGCTTGTTTGAGAACCTGAAAGACAGACGGTTGAGACACTGAAATTACAGAATAACCTGCGTGTGTACGATTCTGTGGGAGGGAACTGTGTGTTAAGAAATGTTCACATATGTGGAAAACCCAGGCCAGGCTTAAAGGGAGGAGGCCTACAGCATCCACTCTGTAGGGAGATGACAAAGGAATGGACCTTGTTTTCATCTAGAGACAGGGGAGCCAGGGAGAAAAAACTGCAATAGAATCCTGGATGTCCCTTAACCTATTCATCAAAAACAGAAAAATAATTTGTGTAAAGTCACATACTTATTACAAAGACAAGTCAGTTTACCCAGAAGTTGTCGTAAGATTCTCATCCCCAGAGGTTCCTGCCCTGGACCCGGAGAGCAAATGGAGTCTGAGCAAATATGGACTGGCGAGTTCCTGTCAGTTCATTACAATATGTCACACATACAAAATTGTCTTATTTTTTTTGTCCCCACAGACTTCACATAAAGTCACCTTTCCCCAGGCCTATGGTTCCTCTATCCTTAAGCCTGCTTGCTCACAGGGTGCTTTCGTTGAACGAGTTTATTCTGAATTCCTCTTGTTGCCCCATCCTTTGTTACAGGAGCGCCAGCTGTGAACCTTGGGATGAGTGAGGGGAAGGTGCTACTTATTCTCTGTGCCTGCACAGAGACACAACTGACTTATAAGTTGATACCATCAGCATTATGACTCCTGCGCACTACCAGCTAACATGGCCAAGCCAGATCCTAAGTGGGCGAAGTAGCTACAGTATAGACTATGGAAGCTCGAACACAAAAAGCAGGTGTCCACTCAGACCTGAGGATACAACAGCAAGTGGTGAGAACATTGCAATGACAATCCTCTGCTTTCTCTTAGTGAAATTGTGCCTGGAGGTGCTGGGGATGGCCTCAACTCAAATACAGGGATACTTTGCGAGTCAAGTATTTCACAAGAAAACCCATCATGCTTTCCAAGTTGAACCTATCATTTTGTGTTAAATCTAATGATCAATAATGGCAGCTACTTAAATATAAAATACTACATACTGTAAAGAAATCAAGGCATTCTTTAAGTGAAGCTGTGACTTCCCACAAACGTCCATTGATCTAGGTCGTGAATACGGAACTTTCAGTATATTTAGAGTCTCTCTTTGCTCACTTTTCTTTGCAGTTCAACTATTTCTATTTTGTGTAAAAATTAAGACATTTGGTAGGCTAGGAACAGAGTCTGGTGGTACAGTGCTTGTCTAGAAGGTGTGAGGCCATGCATGAAGTAAGCCAAGAGTAAGTTAAATATTTCATTTCAATTTAACAAGTATTTGTTGAATGGCACTATGGATGCTAGGAGCTTGAAATTTAAGAATGAACAAAGATGAAAATCTCTTCCTTCTGAAATTCCCAAAGCCTTGGTGAGCACTTGTATCTAGACGGTGAGCAGCAGTTCTGGAAAATGAAAGGATGCCGAGGATGAGAGTGGAAAAGTGGAGGAAAGAAAGAAACCACGTAGCTCACGCGGGGGCCACACAACCCTTTCACCCGTGCTATTAAGTCAGGAGGAAGTGGAGTAGAGTATGGGCAACTAGACTGTGACAGTGGCCGGGAGGGTGTCCACACATCTCCAACTTTTGTCATCTCTTCTGTCTAGAACTAAACTCTCTATTCTATTCTATTTTTCCTCTGTTTATGAAATATACTCAAGTATCTTCTAGCCTAAAGACAGGAAGGCAAACAAAAACTCAGAAAGTTTCCTTTAAGGCTACATATTTTAAGTTTGATTTTTTTTTTAAAAAAAGTTGCCACCACTACCTCCACCCTCTTATCTCTTCTAATAATTCATATATTTCAGCGTGGCTCCACCCCTTGCCAAGCCCCACCCACACCCTAACGCCTATGCCTACTGTCACCAAAGCCCTGGGTTTTCTTTGGTCGCACCTTGTGATCATTTAACACTCTTTCCTGATGGTACAACTGCTCTTGTCTTCTGAGATATACTTATCCAGGCGGGTTTCCCTACAGCATTGAATGAGTTAGGATATCCATACATGCTTTCCCTGAGTTCCCTATGCAGCTGTTGAATGGAAGAATTCTCCCAAGTGCAAATCATCACTTCTTTTGGGTTGGAGAAGTGCCCTTGACCAGTACAGAAACTATAAACTCAACATGTCAGAAACTATACACTCCTTCGCTCTCTTTTAATCCTGGTAGCGGCTTTCAGCATTTCTGGGAAAAGAAGATAGAACTTTGGAGAACTTCCCCTGCCCTCGGAAGCAGGATGTCTATTTTTAGTTGGAAATCCAAAAGGTTTTATATTTTAAATAATGCTTCATCTCATCATCCTATACTGTCCACGTATGGACAGAGACTTTTTATTTTAATATTTTAGATGGACGTATCAGATGTTTGGGAAAACTTATAAACTTATTAGCTATCCTCTGAAAATACTTGACTTTAAACTGGCATGGTATTTAAATTTATTCTTAAGGAAATTAAGATTACAGTGTCATTGATGGAAGATTGTATCTGGAATGCTTTATTTAGACGTCCTGACTAACTTTTCAAATAAGAGTCAGCACAAATATTAAGCTCAGTATTTAAGGAGACTGCGCTTATCAGTTCATCAGAGGCTTCAAACGCTCGACTCAGAAAGTTTCAACGGAAAGAAAATCTCATCTGGTCTCCATCTGCTATAAATAGAAAATGTCATCCAATTCACTACTTGTTTAAGGCTGGGAAAACATTCCTTACCAATTAACTTCTCAAAGCCTTGTTTTAAAAGAGAATATTGAACTACATAAGTCTAGTTTTCTCTTTCAAAATTTATAGCTTGAGAGAATTGTTTAACAGGAATTTGACATAATATTAGGTGGCAAAATGAATTTGGGCTCCAAACTTCTACCCAATCATAAACAGCATCCATTTTCATAACAAGTCATTTTTATTAGATAGATTTGTTAAGTCTACATGGATAAGAATGTCCTAATCAAATGTATGGCACGTATACTTAGGGAAATTAATCCATATCTTCTTAAGAGACTATTTATATTTGAAATGAGTTGCCTTTGGCTAGGCTTTCAAATAAAAACTAGGTTCAAATATATAATTTATGAATATGTGAATATGAAAAGAGAATACATTAAAACCCTGTAAAACTGTAATATATTTAAATGAATGAAAATTACTGTGTTGGGAGATAATGCTAGAGCAGAATTAAAACATAGAAGACTTTGGACCCAGAGAACAAAATCATTAAATCTAATTTTCAGAAATTGACCTGCACTGTTATTCATCGTATTAATAAAGAAGTGGGTGACTAAGACAGAATACAACAGGTTAATTAACAAGGTGGAGAAGATTATCAACAGTAAAGGAAGATACTGTGTGTATCTACCATTTCTTCTCTGCATATTTATAAGTTCACAGAGCTTGCTTTGCGCAGTGTAATGCAATCTAGCTACCAAATTCAAATGTGGAAAATCTAAATAGGAGGGAAAATGCTCCTTGGGGTAGTTAATCTTGATTGTCAGTTTCAAGGGAGTTGGGCACATTAGGAGGTAAACCTCCAGGGTACGCCTGTCCTGTCGGAGTGTTTCCATAGAGTTGGAAACACCCTGAATCCTGAACTAGGGAGCACATGTGAATGGGCTTAAGTCTCTGGCAGAATAAAAAGAAAGGAAGGGAGAAATCAAGATTCCAACTGATCCCCAGCCTTTTCTCTTAGCGTGCTGGTTACAGAAACAACGTGATGAGCCCTGTGGCTCCTGCCTCCTACCTTCCCCTAATGAGACTTTCTCCTGTAGGACTGTGAGTCAAAGCAATCCATCCTTCCTTCCTTCCTTCCTTCCTTCCTTCCTTCCTTCCTTCCTTCCTTCCTTCCTTCCTTCCTTCCTTCCTTCCTTCCTAAGCTGCTTTTGTCAGGTATTCATCATCCCAGTGAGTAAAGTAACAAGTGTCTTCAAGGGCAACTCGGATGCTAACGAAATACACAAGGCATTTTTCTTTAAAGGTGGAAAATGTAAGGATTTCCCACAAAGTCGCTGGCTTCTGCTTACTTGGAAATGCGAACATCTGGCAAAGTGTGCCTAGACTTAAATTGGTTTGAAATTCCAAGTGGTAGATGTGGGGACAGCTGAAACCACAAGTAACAGTTAATCCGCTCCTCTGACCAGGCTCTCCGAGCTCCTGCTTCATGGGGTGGTCTGTAGGGATTCTACTCGCTAGCTACCTACAACTTCAAACTGGAATTTACTAGCAATAGCGCTTTCTGGAGCAGTCTTGTAGTTGTTCTTGGGTTGAGACAATCCAAACAGCTGGGATCTATTTCGGTCCTTTCTGGCTCCAGCTGGACTTGCCTTTGAAAGATTCGTCTTCAGAGTAGGGTTCTGAGTGTGATCGCAGAATTCAGTTTACAAAACCAAGACAGAAATGGCGGTCTGAGTCTGACCCGATTGTCTAAATAGAAAGAAATCCAGCTGTTTCTGCGTTCTTCTCCTCCAGCATCCGAGACCGTTCGAGTCTCCTGAAAGGATCCAGGGGTCTAGTTCCTTTGGAGTGTTATTAAGACAGTATAAATGGATTTGGACAAGGCATGTTTTGTCTACTAAGAGAAAAGTAATGTGATTCAGCCAGGCCAGGCATGTTTACAGCAGGCTTTCTGCATATAACCCTATTAGCAAATTTGTTTATCTTGGTCCTGATTACATTAAACCAAACACAGGTCTGAAGCAAGAATGCCTTCCTAGGTAGTAGAGAAAAAAACGCCCAGCGCCACTGGGATACTCATGCCGCTTCCCAGGGCCAAGGACATCAGGAGATAAAAAAGCTGTGCCAAGTTGTCATGACGTACTTCCCGTGGTTAGCTCCCAGTCTCTCTTTTCATTACTTTGACTGCTGTCTGCGAACTCTGATGTACAAGTTGACAAACTCCAAACTCCATGGGCCTGCTGGGGATGAACACCAACAGCCTTGAAATTGACGCAAGAGTTGCCCGTATGGTAATTATTTTATCTTTGGAAATTTAAATGAAGACTGGTGAACTATGGTAGGTTTCCTGAGCACATTTTCTAAGTGTCTGCTTTTAATGCTCAAGGCACCAGGGTAGAAATTTACTGTCAGGAAAGTCTCTGAGCAGGAAACGGTAAGATGCATGCCCTTTCTAGTTGCTCTCCTGGCGAACTCTGAGGAGGAAGGCGGCAAGCAATTGCCTACAAGACCACTTACAACATTTAAAATTGATCGCAGGATGCCTGTCTGCAGTTAGTGAATATATACCTAGGCTTTTAATTTTTCAAAACAAAAAGCTTTTAAAAATCCCACGAAAGTTAAAATAGAAAACTACTGCAAACTACAACATAACCCTTATTTTAAACAGGCCATCTCATGGGAGATGGATGACTGCGCACCTTAGGGACGGTGCCACGTTTGGACCAGGCCGTTTTCATAGCATCATTTGCTACACCAGATGACAAACATCTTTTAGTCTATGGTTGCCCTCCACAAGAGCTCACTAACAATTATTACCTTTGTGTGACTTATAAAGTCTTTAAAGGCTATATACAAAGTAGCCTAAAAAGCTACACGGTCATCAAAATTAAACCTGTAAAATTCTGACCAACGAAGAAAAACATATAGTACTGTAAACTACAGATGTGTGTTCAGAGGTATACACGTCACAATGGATAAACCCACATTTAACCTTACCTTTCCTTTAGTACCTACTGAGTGTTAGTCAGATATGCTTACTATTTCGTAGAGCTTACAGATACTCAGAATCCATTCACTGCTTTAACAGATATTTTATTGTACGTATGCATATGTGGAGGTATTCATGTGTGTGTATGCATGTTCATATGTGTGTAGGCATGTGTGAGTTTGCCAATCAAAGATGAGAAGGACATCAAGTATCTTCCTCCAAGCTCTCCAGGTTATTTACTGAGCCAGGGTGTCTCATGCAACCTGCACCTTGCTGGTTGGGCTACTCTGGATAACCAATTTTCTCTGGGCATGCCCTGCCTCTCTATACCAGGTTTACACACAAGTGGCCACAGCCTAGCATTTACATGGGTGTTGGGGATCAGAACTCTGGTCCAAATGCTTGCACAACACTCATTTTTCCCTCTGAGCCATCTCCTCGGCTCATCTCAGCTGCTATTTTGGAGGACATACTCTGTGCAGGGAATTTGTCTAGGACATACAAACAAACAAACAAAAAACCCCGAGCTTATGAAATTTATTCCAACAGGGAGTCTAGATAATAAAAATCTAGCATGAGCTATCACTCAAGAAAAAAATACACTACAGACATGAAAGTATTTGGGGGGAAATGTGAAGCAGGGGACACGTCTCAAGAGTTTACTCTGAATTAGGATGGGCTTGAAATCTTCATCACAGAGGTGATGACGCCGAGCTGGTTTATATCTCAGTTGGTAGAGTGCATGACTTATCTGCATGAGGCCCTGAGTTTTTACCATGTCATAAAGCTAAGCTTCGTGGTACATGCCAGTAATCTCAGAAGTTGGAGGTATAGGCAGGATCAGACATTTCGATCATCTGCAGCTTTGTGGCAAGTTCAAGGATATCCTGGACCACATGGGATATTGTCCTCCCAAAACAGGGGTTGCATCTGAGAAAAGCATTAAAAGAACTGGAGGTTGGGGCTGTCATGTGGATATTGAGGAAAGAAAGATAAAGGTAGGACAGATAGTACAGCAGCCCCAAGGAGAGGGGTGAGTGGCATTTTTTTAAGAAACAGCAAGGAAGCCACTATGCTTCAGAGTGAGCTAATGCGAGAAGATGGGAGAGGGAATCATACCCAGGTCCTGGGTTTTACAGGCTTTCAAAGGAGCACATGGTGACTCAGTTGGTGATTCCAGTGAAAATATCAACAGCTCAAACACCAGTGGTAACTGTAGGGGCTGGGAGAAGTGGTTGAGGAGAGGGACAATGGGACACCTTAGTAGACAGACAAAGTGACAGTGAACTCAGAAAGACCACTGCTTTCTGCTGGCAGGATGGGCCTGACATTAGCTGAGGGAAAGAAAACTTCCCTCAGGTGTGGTTTGTGGGATTTGTTTGTCTTTTATAACAATAGGTTTGATAGAGAACAGAGGATGGTGTCTGTTAGAGGCCCGTTCAGTTTAAGATGCCTGTGAAATACACAAGTGACTCTCTTGAAATCCCTTGGAAATCTGATATGAGTATATGGAATTTCAGTGAGAGAGATTTGGCTTCATGTGTGAACCATGATATTTGAAATCTCTGGATTAAAGGCTCCTGGCAAAGGCAGCAGTGTAGACTGAGGATTCAGGCTAATCCAAGGATCAAACCAACATCTGGAGGTCTGAACAGCAAGGAGATGGGAGGGAAAACTCACTAAGAGTTGTGCCAAGAGGGAGCCAAGGAAAGAAAGGTTCTCATGAAAGAGGAAGAAATAAATCATGTCAATACCAACTGAATAAGAACAAGACTGATAATCCCCACAAAATTTAGTTAAGTATGGAAACAATCAGAAAAAAGTATTAATAGTATGATTAAAGAAAAAAAAAAAGACCCTTCTCAATAAGCTACCTCAGTTAGTAAAGCATTACTGTGGGATAATGGTCTTGTACCCCATAAAGATTTGTCACTTGTATTAGTTTTAATAAAACACTGATTGGCCAGTAGCCAGGCAGGAAGTATAGGCAAGGTGGCCAGAATGGGAGAATTTAGGAATGAGGAAAGGCTCAGTCTGGAATTGTCACCCAGATGCAGAGGAAGCAAAATGAGACTGCTCCACTTATAAAAGGTACCAAGCTATGTGGCTAACACAGTTAAGAATTATGGGTTAATTTAAAATGTAAGAGAAAGTTAAGAAGCCTGAGCTAATAGGCCAACCAGTTTATAATTAATGTGTCGGCCTTTGAGTGTTTCTTTGGAACTGAACAGAGCTGCAGGACTGGGTGCCACAGAAACCTCTGTCAACAAACTGCCAGCCTAGCATGAGAGTCTTAATCTCTGTGTGGGTCATGGATTTGAGCCTCACATTTGGTGCTAAAATGTACCAGGCTTTCTTCTTTTGGGCCATCAACCACTTCCCAAATCATGACACCGAGACTTATTTATTCGTTTTGAATGCTTATGCTAGCTTAGGCATGTTTCTAAGTAGAACTTTTAACTTAAATTATCCAGTTTCTTTTTATCTACCTTTTGCCTCGGGGCTTATTACCTTTCTTACTGCTTTATATCTTACTTTCACTGTTTTTTTTCTACATTTACTGGCTTAGTGCTGACTCTTTTTTACCTGAATAGTAAAAGGAAGACATTCTTTATATAATTTTAATACCATAAATTTCCAGTATTATTGAAGAACATTATCATTCCTTTTATAGCCAGAAAAATGTAGAAAAACTTACTCCTTAAAGAAATTCCATCCCTCACAGACTGTTTCAGTCACAGAAGGGACCTTACAGGGAAATACTGTATTGATTATTGAATTTGAGTTTGTCTGACCTCGTGGGCACATGTTGCATGTGATTTTTGGTATAGTGTATACATAAAGACTTGCCATTCTGATCCTTTAGTTTCTATCTTATTGAAAACAGTGTCTCACACCAGTAACTATTATGAACATTTTTACTCTATTTCCTTCACAAAACTAATTTCACATAGCAGAGAAGAATAGTGATAAATTTATATTGTTCCCTAATATTTTATGGTACTCAATGAATATCTCATTCTATGTTTATGACAGATTAAAAATGAAATCTAGGAGCAAGAGATAACACATGTTTTACCTTCTCAAGAAAGCTGCAGCAAGTCACATTTCAATGACAGGGTCTCTTTTCCCCACAAACTCATAAAGAAAAGGAAAAGGAAAATCTTAGGGGCAAAGATCCCCAGACAAAAGCTTGCTGACAAGCCTGACATCCTGAGATCAACGCCCACAGCCTGAGTTGGAAGGAGAAACTGACTCCCCAAAGTTGTTTCTGACCTCCACACTGATGCCACTGTATGTGTACTTACATGTGTGCTCTATGTACACACACACACACACACATACACACACACCACTAAAACATAAAATGTTTAAACATATACATTCAAAGACTGCTTGATTTTTATTTCTCAGTTATGAATGAGACTTAGTTTTATTGTGTGTTGAAAACCACTAATATGAATTTTTAGAAATATCAGCTTCTATTTGCCTGTATTTAAAAGTATCAACAGTTTTCTTGACTGCGATAGCTCTCTCTGTACAGATTTTACAAGTTGTTTGCTTGCTTTCCACAATGCCACTTACGTTTGGATTTCAGGATTATTTTATTCCACTGTTTCCTGTGGCACCTTTCCCATTTTTCCCTTTATAAAATCTTACCTAGCTTTTCAGTTATATTTTAAATATATTTCATAAATATAGGTATACTCCCAAATCCAACTGTATGCACATTACTTTTTAGATTGATATAATTTGAATATTTTCAGTCCACAATTTGTCTGAACTTATAGGGTCTTGTTGTTGTTGTTTGCTTATCTTTGTGTGTGCTATGTATGTATGTATGTATGTATGTGCATGTGTACTTATCAATAAACTTTCATTTCACTAGAACCCTAAAATATCCTGGAAGGTAAAGAAGAACAAACACACCTGCCGTGTGACCAGCTTTCTTCTCTGTCCTTTGCCTGCATTAAACACTCCCCTCCCTTGAGGCATGTTGTGGAGTCATGTACTCACTGGAAATAAATGACAAACATCTCAACTTCCACAACATAGTGGGGGTTGTCATACAGTCAGAGCAGACAGTAGCCGCAGGCAGAAGGAACATACACAGCAAATTCTTAAGGGATTGTTCAGTGTGAGAAGCCAGAGGCAATGGAAGACAAGGCATTGCCCACTTTGTCTAGGGTGAATTACACCAGAATTTAATTATCTCCTAGAAGAAAGCATTGTTGGCACCCAGATGCATTCTTTTTTATAAACTTCAGGACGTGGCTGAAGAGTAAAGTTTCATAAAACACTGACAAATGTTTCAGGAGAAGAATCACAGCTACTGTGTCCCTACTGCTCCAGGGCTTATCCTCACACCCGGCTGCTCTCCTGGAAAGCAGTGTGCATTTCCGTGTGTGGGGACAGGTGTACCTTACAGAAATCTTGCAAAAACACACATGTGTGGAAATGTCAACTTCCTTTTAATCGCTTGTTTCCTCTGTGCCTCACACCAAGACCCTATTAATGTTTGAAAAGTATGAACATCACTGTTTTTCTTCACAATTTTGTTTTTTCTGTACTTTCATAACATGACAAAAATTCCAGAGATTCTTAGTATTACAAATGCTTGGATCTCTGTTCTAGATTCTTAGTCCCAAATCAGGTCCCCTTGAAACCAGCCATTCTCTGGCCTTCTCCCAAGGCATCCATGGATTCTCAAGGTACGTTAGGAGCTGGTGGTCACAGAGAAGTCGATTCAGTCTTCATGTGTTAACTTTGTCCAACCAGGCATGGTGCTCCTCCATGGGGGCTACCAGACCTGATGGAGTGCTCACCACAGCAACTGCATCCTTGCTCTGTAAGACATCAACTGTGGGCCTTCTGTCCCCGAGGGAGAGGGGGTCTGGGACTACCCAGAAAGGATGCTACAGTTGATTAGAGAAGTTCTCTGCTAATACTGCTGAGACCTCCAATACTTGACAGTGCCTTTTGCTATGTGGACACTAGAGGGTGCTACAACCAGAAAGGACGCATTCCTTCCATTTTCAAATTCTGTACTCAGATGGTCACAGTCTTGCTAAAAATCCAACAGGATCTATAAATATACTTATAATGAAATGAACCATCAAAAATCATAAGCCAAATAGATTTTCAGAGTATTTTTGCCAATATGATCCTTGAATTCTGTAATAACTAACAGCAGTATTTTAAGGATGCAGTACAGTGCAGAAGCGGCCTCCGCATCGCTCCTCACTTCTCTTTGTGAGAACCCTATGGACAGAGACAACTCCAATTTACAGACGAAAGAAATCAACTTCCCCAATCTCTCTTCTACAATAGAGGCAGTCTATGTGCAAACTCAGTAAGTAGTTAGCTTGTTATATATTCATAGCAGATGTTCATCCATAATACACTCATGCTACCTCCACTCACCCTTGGGAAGACTTTCCTTTCCTCTTCCGTCTTCCAGTAGAATACAGTCAACATTTTCATCAAATCATGAGAATTATATCAAATCATCTGAATTAAAAGAAACATATTTTCCCCATATTTCTGCTATAACTCATGGTGTGTGTGTGTGTGTGTTTTATAGGTCAGCTGGGTGAATGTTGAGAGAGGCCTAAGCTGAGACAATATAAAGGATATAACAGGAAGGTACACTCAGGGTACCCTCTAGAGGTCAGTTGGATGTGACAGATGGATGCTGTCAAGCAGAATCACTCAAGTCTTGCTTGGGTTGAACAACAAACAGTGCAGTTAAAATGATGCTGAGGGTTTGGATCTGAGCAAAGAGAGAACAGTGGTAGCATTCAAAAAAACCAGCCATTTGTTTACGGGAATGAAAATGAAATTTTTTTTAGATGGCCTGAGTTTGAGGCCCAGCCAGCCCCTGAGATGTTCTATTGAGCCAACATGTCTGCACACACCGAGGGTGAACATGGGGCTCCTATCCCTAACAATTAGGACTTAATATGTGGATATAGGAAATTAGTCATAAACAGAATAAGAAAATCTGCGATGGGGCTGGAGAAGTGCCTCAGGGGTAAAGAGTGTATATTTCTCTTCCAGAGGATTAAGTTCAGTTCCTAGCATCCATGTCATGGGGCTCACAATCACCTGTAACTCCAGCTCCAGGGCTCACTTGCAGATGCCACACCTATGTGCCATACACACATATACACATGCAATTAAGAACAGAGTAAATCTTGGGAAAAATGACCCCAAATTATAGCATTTTTAAGATGAAGATGCGTCAGAGAGACGGGAAAGAGAATGTTTCAGGTGAATTACCTGTTTCTCAGGCCAGTCTTGAATTCATAAATAGAAGAGATCCCCCTCAGCTTCCCACATAGTTGGGGCTATCGGTATGCAATCCCAGCATCCCACTGTACATGCAATTACCACGGAATTCTGTTAAATGAGTTATCCAGTGTCCTAGATCCAACAACTGGCATCTCATAGAAGGGGAACTCCCTCAGAGACTCAGAAGTGTCCACAGGCATGCGAATAAAGATGCAGGGACTAGGTTAAAGCTCAAAGAGCAGATGGAGTCACGTCAGAAAATACTGTTGGCCACGGAAGCTGGAAGCTGGAAGAGGCAGGGAAGAATTTCCCATGGGCTGGTGGGGGGTAGCATGACCACAACCCCTTGATTTCAGATTTCAAACCTCTCAAGGTCTAAGAGAATAAAATTGTCTTTTAAGTCATGAATGTTTGACAATTCTTAATGCAGTCCAAGGAAGCTCATAGAAAGTGTTGTTTTTTGTTGATGTATCTTACAGACCAAGACAGTAAAACTAGACAGGGCAACAACCGCCTGCGTTCTCCAGGTCAGAGAGATAAATGAGGCTAGAACTCAGACACCAATTTTCCAGCTTCAGGGATCAGGTTTACCTACCCTCCACCGACACTGTCTCTATGACATCTTTTTTATTACCTGATAACAAAAAGTGACTTAACCTGTGTATGGGGAACTCACAAGCACAGTGTCACCCGGAGGCAAATTGTCCCTCTAAACATATGCAACATCAGGGTCAAACCACTTCCCTAGCTAGCCATTTGATGATAAAACTACTGTGTACTATCTTGAAAAAAACCTAATATGATAAAATCAACATTTGCTATCTAAGTAGTAACAGAAAACTAACAGAGACCTGGGTTTATTTGTAATAATTTATAATGTCTACCCATATTATCTTAATCCTGCTCCTCAGAATAAATCATTTGACTATCTTCTTTTATGGCCACATGTAATGATCTAAGACTTCACCATTCTTTAAGAGGGGTTTACTATATTTTGGATCATTTAAACATTTTTGAGATTTATTTATTTGTATTTTATGTGTATGGGTTTTTTTTTATCTGCATGTATGTGTGTGCCCAGAGAAGCCAGAAGAAAGTGTTGGGACCCTTGGAACTGGAGTTAGAGAAGGATTGAAGATGTCACAGGCATTCTAGCAATCAAACCCAGGAACTCTGTAAGAGCAGTCGGTGCTCTTAACCACTGAGCCATCTTTCTAGCCCCCTACACCTCAGATATTTCCTTTGCATCAAAAATAGTTTTTTGATTGTATAACTATGGTAGTCTATTATGGAATATTACTTTAATTATATGAAGATGTGTTACGTTTGTTTATGCTGCATTTGTTTAATAATGTAAAGATGTGTTGCTTTGCCTGCCTAGGGAAACTGATTGGTCCAATTAAAAAACTGAATAGCCAATAGCTAAGTAATAAAGGAATAGGAGGAGCTGGCAGGCAGAGAGAATAGGTGGGAGGAGGACTCTAGTCTTGAAAGAGAACAAGAAGAGACGATAAGGGAGAAATGGAGAGAGATGCGCAGGACCAGCCAGACAGACAGACATCAGCCAGACAGAAATGTAACAGGACATACAGAATGAAGGAAAGGTGGAAAACCCCAGGGAAGAATGTAGATGAAGAGAAACAGACTGAATTAAGTTATAAGAGCTAGTAGGACAAGTATAAGATAAGGTGAGCATTCATAACTAATAATAAGTCTCTGTGTCATAATTTGGGAGATGGTTGGTGACCTACAAGAAAGCCTGCTACAGTAGCCATATACTCACTTTTTAAAAGTATGAGTGACCACATTGCATGGCCATGCAGAATGTTTAGTGGGGAAATTAGTTCTTGGTCTGAATCTTTGGTAATCTCTACCCTTCTTAGGAATGGCATTAAGTCAAGTTCATGGGCACTATTTTGTTTAACATGTTATTTTATTTAAACTTCATAAAGTTCCCTTAAGCTATAATCTCCTAGTTATAGAAATGAATGAGAAACTGGGGAAACAGGTAGCTTGGTGATTACACAGAATGGAACCATCAAGGCTCCAGTTTCTTCTACTCTAGGCCTCTTTTGTGCCCTCCCCAAATGAAGGCTGCCATCAGCATCTTAGAGAAGAGATGGGAGGGTTTAGTTAGTTTGAAAGAGACAGTCCTAGGCTTACATATTTTGGGTGCCACCTCTTGGTAGTGTACTACCTCCTGAGAACAATGTCATGGCATGTGACGGTTCAGAGTTTCTCAGGGGTGGAAATCTAATGGAGAAGTTCCCTTTGGTTAGGGTTATCCAGAAAAAAATACCTGCCTACCATTTGTAAAACCGGTTGTGTTTTGTTTTACTATACAAAACAAGATTCAGTTGGCATACATATGTGCTAAACGGTTAGAGACACAGAAATTGTGTGTTTCTCAATTTAGGAACAATAAAAATAGGAACTCCTTATGTTGGCTATTCATTAGTAGATGCCTGTTTTGTATTGAAAAGGATACATTTTTCTCTGAATCACAAGCACTGCTTTCTGCATGAATTTCTGAAATTTTGTGAACCAGCAGAGGGCGCTCCTCTCACAAGTTGCTCATTCTCTTTCACATGCTGTTACCAGAACTGTGCAAAACCCTTCAGGTCTCCTTGCCAGTGGAGAAAACACCAAGTCAAGGCTCCTTGCTCATGGAGTGTTTGTATAAAGGATCAAAACATTCCTGGGCGATCTGTTGGCAAATTCCCAGAGGTGGAGAGGAACAGTATTTATCCAACACATGCTGGAATAGCTCCAAGGGATCTGTTTGAGTCTACTGAGTAATCACACAATTATGTGAAAAAATATATATGTTTATCTCAGAGATCAGAAGGGATTAAAAATGCCTGTCTAGAAAACTAAGGATGCTGATATGAAAAGCAAAGAAGATTTTTAGTCTGGCCTTATAAGTAAAACTTCAGACCTTCGGACATTAGACAATTACTCCATATTAACTAAATAAAAGCAAAGCTTTTGGAGTTGACAGTGAAGCTCTGTTTTTTAAAATATTGAATATGTAGAATAAGTATATTTATTTAAATATGGAAATAGAATATATTTATTAATTAATATGTGTAATTCAATATATTGATAACTAAAAGTAATGCTTGTTAAAATCGAAACCTTCCGAGCTTTCTCCTTGACGTCATTAAGCTGAGAACATGTCTCCTTAATTTTTAAAAGTCGGTTAGGTACCTGAAATCTTATGATACTAAAAAACATATGGCTTGGGGCTGTGAAGATGAAACAGCTGATAGAATGATTGTCACACAAGTGTAATAATCTGAGCTTGATCCCAAAACACACATAAAAATGCCAGGAGTGGTGGAACACAGGTGTAACTCCAGTTTGAAGGGGGGGTCTGGATTCCTTGGCCAGCCAGTCTAGTTTAGTAAATGAGCCCCAGGCCAATGAAAGATTCTGTCTTCAAAAGCAAGGCACACACAGACCTGCAGGAACACATACTTAGGTAAGCAGACACACACACACACACACACACACACACACACACGCACTCACACGCACGCACGCACGCAAACGCTCGCAATGTAGCATAATGTCTAAACTACCTAAAACTTGAAGAAACATTCCCGGATTTTGGAATTCTTTGCTGTCAGCAGTCATGAAGGAGAATCTCAGTTCTTACACTGAGGGTTTGGACTTCTTCCAGTTTGACTTCAAATTAGATTTTCTTCAGTTTGCATTACGTCTAAGACACAAAGCTCATGTGTCATCATGGACAGAAACGCTCCAGCTGCCGGGTCTTCCTGGTTGAGGTGCCTGGTACCCTCCAACCTGGGGAACACTAAGTTGCTTTTGCCAGGCATTTGGTCATGGCGACGAGAAAAATAACTAATACCAAGTAATTATAGAAGAGTAATTAATTCATAACTACATGGCCCACTATCTTCCATCTTTTAAGAAAACCTAAAAGAAAATATTTATTGTTTTCACAATTTTTAGAATGAATAGCATTGGTAAAATATATATTTTTAGATAAATATATTTATATATTGTAGGCTAAGAATCTTTGCAAATGAGTCTTTCGCCCCCAGTTCCCCATGCTGGTATTTACAGGTGTGTTATTTAAAACCCAACAGAGTTGCCTAATAACAGGGGGGAATGGAATGTGAAGAAAATATCATAAGCGAGATGCTACAGGCATACATAATTGTGAAGGATCAATAGAGAAGTATTTTGAAAGAAATGATCTCACAGGTGCTAATTAATTTATTGTGTAGAGGGGCAATTACCTCAGGGAATAATGGCAGGATTAGAAGATGTGAGTTGACCTCATTAAACATCAGGACCCAAAGCAAGAAAGAGAATCTTTGTTGGAAATTGCAGACCCAAGCTTTCTCCCTCCCAATCCCTTGTCGTGATTTCTATATATTGTGTCTTCAATAGCATCAAAGGCTTTGATCGGCACTATTGTGATTTTGAGGAGGAGAGCAAGTTGAGCCTTGCTCCAGAGTTAATCTTGGGAGGTGTAAATAGGCAAGCAGAAAGGAAGGAACAGAGGAAGAGGGGAGGGAGGAAGGCACTAAGGAGAGAGGAAGCAGGCAGAAGGGGAAGATATTTGCTATCTCATTTTTTTCCTAGATCAAAATCTATCATTTATAGAAAAATTTAGAGATATTGGGAACTTTCTCGAAAGATTCATACCAGTTCCTACAATGGTAGGATAAATCTGTGCAAGTCAAATATCAATAAAATAAACAATATAAATGTAAAACTTAAACTAATCTAAAAATAAAGTATATTTTAAACTAAGTTACAAATTGTTGTGACTGGCTTTATCTATTCAAAAACCCATTTTAAGGCCTATTTTAATAAAATGTAAGTAGTCACTATCATCCTGTAGTAGTCCTCAATTCATGAAATATACTTACTTTTCTAAGACTAGAAACTGAAGCAGAACTCAGCGTTAATTTGTCACTGAATGAGCCTACAGAGGGAAACCTCTTGACTATCTGGAGCCGAGCGCTCAGAATGCGGTGTTTCTCAGGCCTAATAGATAACAGCAATTTAAAAGTAGGTGACATGCTATTCCAAACATCATATGGGGAGTAATTATCGCTGTGCTCACTGTGTTCTAGGATAGCCATAAGAAAACAGCAAAGTGGCTGTGTGTGGAAATAAACACCTACGGTGTTGTAATTTGGCGGAGATCTCACCACTCAAAGGAAAAGGCATCAAATGCCTAAGGCTAATTCTTCAGGTTTTTAAACACGCTGAACTTCTTCCTAAGGATTCGAAGTACCCATTCTTTACATTTCAAAGCGTTTAAGGGAAACTTCTATATATAAGGAGTAAAGAAAAAATAAGGAAAAATTGGCATGGAGGGCCAGTGAGTTTTTACCACGCCCATATTGTCTCTAGCCGGTGTATGAACAGAACTGTGACTGCTATTTCTTGCCATTTCTCATCTTCACCCAGTGTCTGCTGTAAAAGATCAAGAGAAGGCCGTAAACCTTCAGAAATACAGAAAGAACTGAAGGAAGAGATGGAGAGATGACTCAGAAGTTAAGAGTGCTTCTTGCTTTCTTAGGGAACCAAAGTTTAATCCCAGCATCCATGTGGGGAAACTAATACACACAGACACACACACTCACACACACACAAACACACACACAGATATACACACATACACACATATACACACACACAAATAAAATAAAATCCTTTTTAATAAAAGGATTGCAGGGACAAGAGAGCTATCTTTTTAGTAGGATGTTGGACCACATATTGAGTTTAAAAGTTTGCAAAGAAACAAAAGGTGACTCTTTAACGCTCTCAGTATTTAATTTATTACTTTTGACAAACATAGTGAATATAATATAGTGGATGCTTTCAGTAAGTCTGGGCCAGAGTTTGGATCACAGCTGTTCTCCTCAATGACATCATGCTTCTGAGTGTTCCCTCATGGCACCAGCTCTTAGAGCTGGCCCGTTCACTTCCTGGTTCTTTGCCCCCCACACTACCAGAACCAGGATAACCAATAATCTGCCAAAATGAATATGAAGACTGAGAAACAGCTTCACATCCAGAAAGAAAAAGACAACAACTCTCTGACACTTTCAAAGGCCTCTGAATATTCTAGTTCCTGCTGAATTTAAAGATGAACAGTCTTTGGGGTGTTACCTTGAAAGCCAATGAAAACATTTAAGCTTGAATTTTTTCATAAGGTAGAACAGTGACACTCCAAAGAGGTGTGTGTCACATGATCCAGTGCAAAAGAGGATTGGCATATTTACCAAGGGCACAAAAGTGCAGTGCAGCCCTAACTGGTAGTCAGAGCAGCAAGAACTCAACGTAGAATATGAATTAATGTAAACTCTGATGCTTATTGTCTGTGCTTGTGCTGCGAGCCTATTTCCCTGAGACCGTGGCCTTGAACAACTCACTTCTACTTGGCATTTTACCTCTTAGTGAAGGAATCACAACTGGAAACTTACTCAAAACTTGACGGATAGTGTTTACCACTGGTCATTCACCCAGTCCAGAACTCTGCAGAGTTCCAGTGTAAGAAATACCATCCGATCATCAGTGACACTGATGTCCATATCGCCATTCCACGGTCCCTTCAGAACAAATGGCCCACTCAGTGTGGCCATGCCTGGAATGTAGGTTTGGCCAAGAGGATCCGCTGATAGAGGAATTAATGAAACTGCTCATAAAATTATCTTCTAGATCAGCCTGGGTTTTGAAGTTCAGACAAGAATGTTACGGTTTTAAGAGGGAACATGTTTAGACAAGTTTTACAGAGCAGCACATGTTTGCAAAAAATGTAATCCTATCCTAAATTCACGCCACTAAGAACCAATCCCTCTCAATTTATTATGATGCTTTCTATCATAACACACTTTGACTTGGATTTCCATGAATTTATTTGGAAGATAACGTTATGAGTAGTTCAACTCCTCAAAGTCACAGCTATTATTTAGAAAACAAATAGGTCTGCCTGTCAATCATCCTTCCACAGGCAACAGTGCTGGAGACAAGGAGATAAACGGAGGCAATTATCATAATCAGAGGTAGTCTGATGGAAAGAACAATTATGTTTTGTGTATCAATTCCTATGTCCCTCTCCTCCACCCCCATATTTTCAGTCACTGGGAGACTAGGTAACATAAGAATCTTAAAAGTAAATCTGAGAGCTGGGGAGATGGCTCAGCCTATCGAGCCATGCAAACAGGAGATCCTAAATTCAATGCACAGGTAAAATGCCGCCAGGACAGCCCTGTGCTCCTGTCATCCCAGCACTGGGGAAGGAAAGATGGATTCCTGAAGCTCATTAGCATGCCAGCTAGCCGACTCGATGAACTTCAGTTTCCGTGAGAGACCCTGTCTCAAAAAAAGGAGGTGGAGAGGGAACAAGGAAAAATATTCGATAATGAAAACACACACATTCACGCATACATAAACACACAAACACACACACACGCACTCACACATACATATATGTTATCTGAAAGTGTATTAATGTGAAATCTACATAGGGTGTGTGTGTGTGTATGACAGAGAGCGAAAGAAAGGAATTAAATGGATGCAGGATGGAGGCCAAGGTCTAAAAGAAGGTGGGGGTGGGAGGAAGAACAAGATAAGGAAATGGAGGAAAGTGTGGCAAATGTTGCATGATGTTATATGTTTCTCTAACATGTAGAATCTGTCCTTTGACTGCTGTCTGTTGGCATGAGAGCAGAAGGGGATGGACTTGGGGAGGAGCAGGCACAAAGGACTGTAAGGTGGCGGGGGGGAGGGGGGAGGCATGCACAAAGTACAACCATATCCATGTCTACAATGCTACAGTGAAACCCATTATTTTCTGTTCTCAGAAAACAATTTTGAATAGAACATGCCATTGTCTCAGAATACAGCCCTTGGAAGACCCTCGGCAGCTCACAGAGTTTGGAAAAGATTCTTTCACATTCTGTCTGTCCAGTTCTGTCAAATCATCTGCCTGGAATCTCGCCTCCACTCCTCTCTTCTGAGAGCTTTCTCTTCCCACCTCTGAAAACAGAAGTCTGTGTCTCCTGTGAAGCCTCCCTTGGATGTTCAGGCAGAGCTAGAGACTTCCTCCTCCACCTTCTACTGCTGCTATCCAAATCCATCCCGTAATTATAATTAGCTTCCATCCATACAGCTCATAGTTTCATCTGACTTTTTTTTTTTTTTTACTCTAGGCAGAGATGACGTTTAGCTCATGCCAACTCCAGAGCTTAATCTGTGACCTGGCAGACAGAAGGCATTTTATAAATGTTGGCAGCATGAGAGAGTAATTGAGTCAATGAATAAAACACACAAGAAATTGATAGTTGTTTTCTTCAATATGGACAAAATTAAGCCGTTATTATAATTTCTAAATCAGAAAGATTACTTACCCACAGATCCAGCATTTCTTATGGGCTCTTGCTATACAAAGGGAAAATGAAACAGAATACACCTGCCCTGGTTCCTGTCCTGGAGGGGTCAGTTTAGCTCATGGGGAATCACAGGTTACCACAGGGAGGCATGTGCAGAATTCACCACCAATCTCAAAGGATTTGGAATGGGATCGAGGAGCAACTCTCTACAGAAGTGAGGCTGGGCTACAAAGCACAAAGAACAACAGCCTCGTATATTTTCACAGGACTAAGTGTAGCTCAACATAGCTGTAGTGGGAATGAGAGGGTGAACAGGAAAATAAAAGAGAGGGGTGAGATTGGTCTGTGATTCTTTCTTTGTAATGTCTTTATATGATTTGTGTTTCAGGGTAATTGTAGCCATATAAAAAGAGTTTGGCAATGTTCCTTCTGTTCCTATTGTGTGGAACAATGTGAGAAGTATTGTATGTAGAGCTCAATAAATGATTATGCATGAAAAAAAGAAAAGAAAAGAGAGGAGGTAGGCTGTGGCTAGTCAGGTAAGAAGCACAAGATTTACTTAAGGTCCTTACTCAGAAATATCTAGAGGAATGAGAAGCAAGACTAGGATTTGTGTGGCCAGCCGTCTAGGGGGAATTGTGCCGTGGAGAGAGGTTAGCGACAAGCTTAGTTCGAGGACAGCGTTGTTACTGTAGGAGGAGCTACAGCATGTTTGCATTTTAGAACTAAATTTGTGTTTTAAACTAATCACAGAGATTATTTTTTTTAAGAAAACCTGAATAATTTGTAGCAACCAGAATGAAAAGACCATATAAGAAGATTCCCAATAAGAAAGCTTGGAGGACCAATGTTTGAGTTCTAGAACCCACTTGGCAGCGCACTAACACCTGTGACTCCCAGTCCAGCGGATACAGTGCCCTCTTTTGGCCTCTGTAGGCACTGCATGCTTGTGATGCAGACATTCTGGTGAGCAAAACACCCACACGCATACATTGTAAGTAAAGAATTTTAAAATCCCCTGAAGTTACAAGGTTGCAGGATCTTTGGCTATTCATTGGAGTAATCAGAATAAATCTAAAAATTGGAGAAAAAAAAAACCTAAGAAGCCCAAACCCGGACAGGGGATGAGCTATGCTAATAGTCCACATCCTTGACATCATGGGGACAATGTCTCTTTATCTTCTGAGCTTTCTTCCGAAAATCCATTACCCAAGTCTCATCATGAAAAAATCAGCATAAAAACCCAAAATGTTTGTCCTAGAAAAAGAGCCAACCAATGTTTTCAAAAGTTTCAAGGCTATCACACCAAGAAAAGTCTGAGAAACTGTGAGGTCACAGACGAGAAAAACACAGGGAGATAATAACTGCACACAGTGTGGTCTGCATGCGTCCTCACCCCTGAATGGCTTGCAGGAAGAGAACGAAAATGTTGAACAACACAGTGCAAGTACAAAGACAGCATCTGTATTGGTTTATGGTGTGTAATAAATGTTATACGTAAGACTTAGCAGAGATGACAGGTGTACAGTCTATGGAAACAGATGTGCTAACTGCCCAGTATTTCTGTGATTCTACTTCAAAATATATAATTCATGTTTTTAGTGTGTGACTCTCTGGCTGAAAAGTAGTGTTAATAAGAAAGGCAGATAGGAACCAGAACTTTTCAAAGGGATCCAAAGCATGGCGATTTCCCCACTGGCTAAAAGGCGACTGTCTATTTAAACCTATTAGAGGCAGCCGCTTGGATGGTAACAAAAGCAGCTGGGATGGTCACAAAGATGGATACCAGATGGCTCAATTGACTTCATTTAGTCCCCCCTCTGGCTTTGTTTCATCTCTTTAACTTTTTGTTCTCTAGAGTCACCCTCTTCTGAAGTTTCTTGGATTTTAGGCATGGCAGGATCGACAGATGTCTTCACAGCAAAGGATCATAACTACTCCTAATAACAGTGAGCCTTGCTGGACAGACACACCATGGTGAGCTCACAGGGCACAGGAGTATACCTCCTGGAATCCCTGCCAGTGAAGGGGTGGTAGCTGAAAGTGCTTTCCCAGAGCCATCTTCACAGCTGGAAGCGGGCTAACAATCAGTCAGCCTCTGAGCTGCTGGGGTCAGCTTCGCAAACTCCACCATCTCCCTTTACCGTCCTTTCTGTGAAATCTCAATGCTCCTTCTAATCCCCCAGAGTCTGGCTCAGGCTCCCTGACCTATTTTCCCTCTTCTTCAGGATATGCTACACCCATTAAATGGTGTCCTCACTTTCAAGTGCTTTAAGCAGCATCATGAAGTTGACTAAAGTACTTATCCCAATTTTCAATTTTGAGGTTTACTTCATCTCCCGATTCCTTAATCCTCTTAAGTTAGTAGTCTTTGTTGATACTGTATGACAAGAAGTCCATGTCTGTTCCCTTATTTTGCTCCACTCTCTCTCAATGTTGTCCTTAGAAAGAAAGAAAGGCATCTACTTGACGTCTGAGCAGGGAGCATTCTTAGTTCCCCAACCTGCGTTTTCAGATATGAAGGAAGATAAACTTAAAACTCGAGGGAGTAATTAGAGAGTGGTAGAGGAAGTGGGTGTGGAAAGAGAGCGTACTCTTTAAGGAGCAAGATTTGTGTATATTTAGAATGTGCCTTGTTACCTAGAAACCGTGCATTGAACAAGTGAACCCTACCCTGCATAGTAAATAAACTAAACTGGTGCACACACACACACACACATATACACACACATACATACACACACACACATACACACACACACATCCCTCGAAAACAGAACAAACAAAAATCTTGCAACAAAACAAAACAACAGTGAAAATAAAAACCCTCCAAGATTTAGAACAACAGATATAATGAGTACCTGCAAAGGAGCTGCAGAAAGCCAGAAAGGCTCTAAAGCAGTAGTTTTCACCCAGAGGGTCACAATACCCCGGGGTCACATGTCAGACATTTACACTACAATTCATAACAGTAGCAAAGTTATGAAGTAGCAATGAAAATGTTGTGGTTGGGGGGTCACCACAACACAAGGAGCTGTATTAAAGGGATTGTGACATTAGGAAAGTTGAGAACCAGTGTTCTCAGGAGACAGACGGGGTGGAAACGCCCTAGTAAGCAGCTCCAATACCCCGTCCCTCTGTTTTTGCCTCCATTTCTGAACAGTACTTAGTAACGGCAGCAGAGTGTGGAGCTGACTGATTCCTTCCGGGAACTTCCCGAGACACAGTCACAGTACAATCCCTGTTAATCTACTTGCACTGTCTTTGAGCTGTGTGTCCATAGTGCACTCAGCCCCGTCACAAGACACATTTACTGTACTCTTTGTGTCTGCATCCAAATTCACCATAGCCAAAACCTCGCTCTTCTACTTTCTGGAAACTATGTCTGATTGCACTGTTAGTTCGCTTGGGAAAGCGGGACATGGCATCTGTGAGGAGCCGCTGGGTGAAATGAAGCCGCGACCATACTGTGTTGAAGGGGAACCAGAATGACAAAGAATACTGTCTAAGTTTGCCTGTAGCTCAGCTGAATAAAATCATAGTCTCGCTTGCAAGATGCCGTGAAGGGTAGGATCAGGAACCCTTAAAGCTGACTGCATTCCCCTTGGGTAAGGGCAGACCTGCAGCAGGTTTCATCCTTTTCCCAGCCGTGGCTCTGTTTTCCCCATTTTCTCTTTGCTCAACTCCTAAGGCCTTGATTGAGATGGCGTGGCTGCACCTCATTCTCCATCGAGGGTCCAAATAACTACTTAAAATGGACCCAGTTCCGTTAGGCCTATTTTAAGCATTTTCTGCTCACGTTCTGCTTGCTTCCCGATGATCTCCATGGCGCCAACGATAGAAGACTCAAAGATTGACCCTGAGTTTCTGAAGGTGGCTCAGCTCACAAACAGAGATGTCAAGCTAGAGACCCTGATGAGCTGTCACTCAAAATCCATGTTCTGTCGTGTTGGTTCCCCTGAAATCAGTGTGACAAGCAACTTCCCCTGCAGATTAGATGGATCATCTTTCAGTAATATCCCACCCCCATTGCCCCAGTCTGAGGCCCCTCCTTAGGACTCTTTTAGCCTTTCTATTAGGCCATTCGGTTTCTACACTGGGTTGTTCCATATTTTCATTTGTTGCTCTATTTATGAGAGGAGGCTAAATTAAGATTAAAAATTTATGAACGCAGCAGTCTTTGGAACAATTAAAAATATGAGGTTGGAGTGAAAACGCCTTCTACATCTGAAGATCGACCTGACCCTTTAGCTCAGAAGAGCACTCACAGGGCACTGAAGCAACTAAAATTTTCCTTTACAAGAAATCTGAGAGAAGATGTTTGTGAAGTAAAGGAAGCATACGGCTTGCTGTACATTAAGAATAGAAATATAATACTAATGGGCTCTGCACACTAAGTGGGTTTCCTATCTGCTCCTTTGTTTAATGTTCAGGTTCCACTGAAATCAATAGCACTTACTTTGCAGTAAATCACATTTGAATTCCAGTAGAACACACACACACACACACACACACACACACACACACACAAACACATACACACACACAGCAGGGAAATGAGTCAGCCAGTTTTGGTGCCAGGATTCAAATTCACTTTGCTTTCCTGAAAACAAGACCCAAGCAATCCAACAATAATTTAATCGACTGTTCTGTAAACTGCAGGCTGACAACCACACAAATCAACCCCAGGAGAGTTCACAGGGACCTCCAGCCATCCGCTGTCATTTTTATGATAATCTTTAGAACTTTCTACTTATCTGAATTATCCAGATTATAGTGCAAGGGAAAAGTCAGGGTTTTTGATGAAAATGTCAATGTCTGTCATTTTGAAGTACAATATGTATCTTAAATTTATGGTTGATCTGTATATTATAAAAAGTGTGGTGAGCACAGGACATCTGAAGCGCCTCAACCTGTCAAAGATGAAAGCCTCCGAGGATCTCGGATGCCAAGGGAGAGCCTTCTGTTCTGTCTGGTGGATAATTGCTAAATCATGGCAGCCAAAGCAAGCGTGAACCTGAGGGAGACCCAAGTGCTTCGGGGCACTCTCTTTTTTTCTGTCTGCGTTTTGTTCCGTTTGGCAGAATTGTAATGGATTTGTATTAAGAATATGAAAGAGAAAATTATTTTCTCTGTAGATGGCACACCATTGAGATCACTGAAATCATAACGGACGGTAGAATCAGAAGACAAACTATGATCCGTCAATTCCACAGCCCAGCTCTAGACATAGAAAATCCTATTGAGATGACAATGTTGAAGCAAAAAAAGGCTTATAGTTTGACAGCAAGAAATGATTGGAGAATATGAAAATCAGTAGGAATGGAGGTGAAGAAACCTTAGATTCATCGTCAGTTTGCCATCTGTCAACAATGCATATGGTGCCAGCAAAAGCTAATTCGGTGTTGCTTGCACGAAGAAGAATTAAGTTTTGAGGGAGAAAGAATATTTCAGGCACAAGTGCCTCCTAGTTTTTGTTGTTGTTTTGTTTGCTCGTTTCACAACTGTTAATTGCCTCTGTGGGTGCCGTACACCCCCAGCAAGTCCTTTTGCTCTCACTTTCCGCACTGTGCACTGTTCCCCTGCAATCCGAAGAACTTCCCATTTGGGACAACGACATGAATGTCTTTCCCATCTCAACAACACTCCCTTTGTTCAGCCATCCGTCTTATGATTAAAGCTACTCTCTTTACTCAAAATAGACCATATGTTACCATTGGTTCAATTGGTCTTCAGACACCCATTTCCAGCTCTTAGGAACAGATAGATGGAGGGAATCATTTAGAATCGCCCTCCTCTTCTGCCATAAGCTGAAAACTAACAGAGATATTCACGAAGTGACTTGTATCAACCCCCGGATCCCTTCACGAAAGCATGGCTGTGCTCCTCCAGGCTTTACCTCATTCTTGTAGATGGTGGTTGTTGAAGAACAGTCTCTGGGTCCACAGGGTAAAGTTATATTTAAAATACTTTGGTTGAACTAGCTTCCTTAACGCTAGAATCCCACATTCTTAAAATATTTGGGAGCTAAAAATAATGAGCACCACGGCCCCTCAGGCCTCGGAGTTTAAGATTTTCCTTTCAAAATAATATAGTTATTCTCTGAGGACTTGAGGACTACTTTATTTAGCTTAAGCTATCCCAAAATAAAACAGAGGAAAGAATTGGGCAATTACACATTTATCTTTCATTGTTGCCCATTCATGCCAAAACTGAAATGTCTTGAAGAATACAAATCACTTACAATGAAGAAATATCTTTAAAATGCCACACTAATCTTTAGACAAGGATGCCTAGGAATTTCAGCAATTGCTTTGGGATAAACTCCAATGCAGACAATGCATCCTGTACTCATCCCTGTACAAACAGACTCACCCTTTTATAATTGCATAAGGCTGAGATTTGCTGAGAGTAGCTATGGATCCATTTCTATCCCCCTCCCCCAAAAGAGGAGAAAAAGTGGGAACTCTCACTCCTGGTTTTGACTGCTAAGCTTCCCCGCTGGCTTCTGGGGCACTGAGTCAGAGCTGGAGGGCTCTGGGTGATGAACCCAGAGCCAACAGCCAGGGAGCCAAGCTGGGAGGCAAGATACTGGCCTGGACAGACGCTGCTTGTGTCAGGAACATTTGTGTGTGAAAAAGAAAAGAAGCCTTTCTTGGAACTAGTATTAGTCAAAATACTGATACACTTAGATGTTACTTGGCAGTTCCACGCTGAAGAGAAAGTCTGGGGAAACGCCAACATCTGAGCTAGCATTCTCTGCTGTGATTGGGCAGCTGGCAAGAGCTCCACAAATTGGTGCTAGGTGGGGTTCAGCAGAGTGGCTCCTGACAGGAGGCAGCGAGGCAACCCTTGGCATTCCATTTCCACCTAGCTCAAACTCCTCTGCTTTCCTTGAATTAAGGGGGGGGGACAACAACAAAATAAAAAAGAAACCAACAAAACCCCAAACTCCTGATAGTCATGCGCCAATCAGCAAGTATAACTAGAGACTGTGGAAAAATTCACAGAAACGGTGCAAAGAAAGGTGAAAGAAAAAAATCTTTGTCATTATTTTGAAAATTTGTTTCCTCGCTGTCATCAGATCCTCAACTGCCTGCCTCACCCATAAGGGAACAATGCTTCTGAGATGTAAACGCCTTCCCCATCACAGCCTTGAGACGAGCTCGCAATCTACAGAACAGTCTACGCGACAAACAGCTTGTCCTAACAACCACCGTTCACGACACCCCAAAACGGTACCTGAACAGTACCTTTCATGGCAGGCGGTGTGTACACACTCTGCTTCCTTTGCTTAGGGGATGCATTCTGCGACTGTGGACAAAGAAAAAGAAAGCTTTAGGCATTCGTCAAAAATACATTGCTGTCGACGTGTGAGGAGGATAACGAGCAATGTATCTCAAAGGGCTTTCTGCTGTTTCCCTGGCAGGAAGTAGAGCTGTAATCAGCTATAGACACGCTCAGGGTACCACAGACCTCCAGGACCCAAAGCTCTGTTTTACCTTAAAATTCTCACGCTTTTATATCTTCATTGTTAACATTAATTTAACAGTACTGTATGTAATTTTATTGTACTTATCATTTTTCATTTGTTGGATTGTTAGTCCACTGTGTGTGGATATGTCTGGATGTGCACATGCCATGATGCATGTGCTGAGGTCAGAGGACAGTTTGTAGAATTGCTTCTCTCCTTTCACGGCTGCATACGGGAGATCAAACTTGGGGTGTCAGACTCGATGGTCAGTGCCACAGCCTTCACCTATTAGGCCATCTTGCCTGTCCTCAGATTAGTTTATTTTAAGGAAATAAAAGAGTATTAATTCAATTGCAGGAAAAACATAGTATACAAAGTATACTTCAAAAAGTATGCCAGTGGTATGTATAGACATAGACATACACAGTGTGTGTGTGTGTGTGTTCTGCCTCTGTAATTAATGAGAGTTCCAAATGGAAAATTTGAGTTCTTTATTCATAAAAGAAATTCCAAACCTTCTTAAATTTCCACTTTCAGTCTAAGCCTTGCTTTCACTCAGAATGAAAATGTCAAGGCGATACCTTCTGTTTGTCCAAGAGGTAAGTCCTTTCTTACCAAAACCGCTACATTGAACTGTTACCTAAATACCCCAGATCAGGATAAGGTTACTAAGAGGTTTTACATTTTAAAAATGATAGAAACATGAATATGCCTCATGGTCAAAACCAGCATCCTTTAATCACAAGGAATCATCTATATTAAAGATATTATTTATTATTATTATTTATATAGTTCATTCACCAATCAGATTGTGTCCTAATAGCTTTTTAAAATATGTATATTTATTGATACACTATAATAATGCAATGTAGTATTTATTTATATTTTTACAATGATATTTATTGAAAGGATAGAATTGTAGTATGACTTAGCTAATCACGTCACAAAACATAGCTGTGTATGTTGGTAATTCTAGTCCCAGCGAGGAGGGATAAGGAGCATCAGAAGGTCAAGGCCAGGCACTACCATCCAGTGACACTGAAGGGACATGAGACTTGAAAATATTTTTAAACATGATATTAACTTATATTTTAATGGGATGAAGGAAAGGTTTCTAATTAATGATTTCTAGTGTCTGCAGTGATCTTTGTTGGGAAAACCATAAATATAAACAGTTATAAGATATATTTGAGGTCTGGTTTTATGGTTTCCATGTATATAAGAAAAATGCAAGGTGTAGAGTTTGAAAGAAAGCAGAAATGATTTTGTAAAGTTTTAACTTGAATTGAGGCACATTTATGCAAATTAAATTGTCCTCAAAATCTCATCCTGGTGTTACTGGTCACTGATTCAAAATACATCTATCAAAAAGTGAAGGTAAGGAAACTGAAACAAACACTGGCCAAATCCTTAGCAAATGAACAAGCTGCCCAAGAGGTTGCTTTTCTCCTTATACTGAGGATCAAACCCTGGGTCTTACATGGGCACACTCTCCACCAAGTCATGTCCCAGCCCAGCATATTCTGTAAGAGGGTTCTCTGGTACCAGTCTGCATGAGTGTTGACTGGATGGGCGATTGATGATTCTGGGGGACCGTTCTTGCTTCCGTCATATCAGACTGATCTTGATGAGCAGCTACAACCACTGGGATTCCTTGTATCTTTTTCCATATACACATTCTAAGATGCATAGAAAGTTAATTCTATGGAGGTGTTGTGGTCTTTCAGTAAGGTAACGACAAAGCACAGTGATGCCTACTTTACATAAGTGCTCAGTTTTCAAAGTATTTTTGCCTTTACTGTCTCAGCAAATTATTCAATTTGGCACTCTAACATGTGTTAGTTAAATCCACATAAAACCTGAGAGGGCTTGGAAAGAAATTCTAGACACTAAAATACAAAGTTTAACCACATTTTTTTTCCGGATGGGTTCTGCTTGCTGGGGACATGCTGTAACTACTTTAATGGAGGTTTTCCTAATTCAGTGGCAACAAAACAAACAAGCAAACAAACAAACAAACAAACAAAAAGCAGTGGCTTCCTGGTTCACCAGCACAAATGGCTCTAACTCTGCCGGGAGGTCCAATGCAGAGCATTTAAATGGGGTTTGGCAGAGTGCTACAAATTGCTTAATGGCAACATAGACCCACTATGTGCCTAAAAATGGGACAATATACATGACTCTCAGGCGCAGCGAACATATCTCCACCATTTGGACCCGGCGGAGCAAGTAGGCAGGGTGTGTTGGCCCTAGCCACACCGGCTTAGCATTTTAAGAAGCAGTCCTGGTCAGAAAAGAATTACAGATACACAATAAAAACAGATTCAAATGAAAAAGACCTTTAAGTGGGTCACAGTGTTGGATAAATATATGTAGGCTATGGAGAGAGAAGAAAAAAAGAATATAGAGAGTTATAAAAAGAACTAAATCGTTTTTAAAAAAATAAAACAAAGTCTTTAAAGAGAGAGTGTACAACAGTAATAGATTAAAGAAAAAAAGGAAAACAAGCAACGTAAAGATGTAAAATACAAAGAGAGTCTGTATTATGTATATTATTGTGTTTTCTTTGAATTTCTTGACTGTGAAGGAACTAACTACAGAGAGACATTTCATTGTACAGACTGCTAAACTAAACCAACATATATACACTAAAGGTATCTTGATTTCAGAATCTGGGTCTAAGGATATGTTGTTTTGGAAAAGAGGTTCTTCCTGTGTTTCCACAGAGGATGGAAACCTGTTCTTTCAGAAAAGCAACCTGAATATTTTCTGTATCTTTATGTCAACTGCTTATGTTATTGGTGTATTATCAACCACACAGTTAACATTAATGTGGATTGGCACCCACAAACTCTGTTCCAAATAATATCCTGGGCTGGGCATGTAGCTCTGTGGAGAATATGCCTGTGTGTGAGAGCCTACTTCTGATTCTCAGAATAAGGAGAAAAGAAAAATAAAACAAAAGCACAGTGATATCACAGTTATGTTTTAACACATTGATACAAAATATAGGAAAACTTACTTCTTGAGTGTTGGTCACCCTCTTCTCATCGATTTCTGAAAGAGAAGTTGATATAACTCAGAAATCTAGTGATCCTCCTTATAATGCTAACAATTTTAAAGGCATAAATAGAAAAATTTTAAACAGTTGGCATATGCTTTATAACAGCTATGAGATAGAGTTGAGAAGGACAGGGAGGACAACTGGGCTGTTTCCTTCTGAAAGGAATGAAAAGCTTAAGGAAACACATGGGAAGGCCCTGTACTTGACAACCAGGATTGCCTGCCTTCAGCATCCTGAAAGGAACACCAGGAAAACAGCTCAGCCATGAGTGATGTCATCGGTCCCCCAGTGTCAAGGCATAAGCATCCTTCTGTATTAATTACATTTCCTGCCTTTGCCAATAACTTTTGTTATCGCTGCTCAAGGGTTTTAGAGTTTGTCACTGGCAAGCCCTGCTTCACTGTTAGGGTAATTTTTGTGACTCCTAAGAGGGTAGCAGCCTCCCTTCCATGAACCTATGTACAGAGCCAGTGGCTGCCAAATCTTTCTTATGATGGTGCTCAGTGCCATCATAAGTTTGGAAGGTATGAGGTATGAGGTTTGAAGAAGAGGTCTCATGTCTACCACTTTGTTAGAGCCCGTGGGGATATGGGCCTACACCACTTCACAAAAGCCCTTTGGGGGCTGAGAATTTTTCTTTTCTCCTCATTTTGTTTGGTTTCTGTCTCTTGGCTTTTTGATCTGATGAGCCTTTCCTATTTCTTAAGTTAGTCCCCAAATCAAAAGACTAATTCAATGGTCCAAAACTTAATGATGAATTTATTTCTGAATATTAGTAACTTAAGTAGCTGAATACAAAATCAACTCACAGAAATCAGTAGCCTTCCTGTATACAAATGACAAATGGGCTGAGGAAGAAATCAGGAAACAACACCTTTTACAATGACTTTAAATATGTAAAATATCTTGGGGTAACTCTAAGGAAGCAAGTGAAAGACTTGCATGATTAAAAATTTTAAAATATTGAAGAAAAACTGAATAAAATATCAGAAGATGGAAAAATATCCCATGTTCATGAATTGGTAGGATTTATATAGTAAAAATGGCCATCCTACCAAAAAGCACCCTACATATTCAATATAGGCACAGATATAGCAGAATGTACCATGCAGTTACTCAGAGCTAATCATTGGTAGCAAACAGGTTTCTTCCTAGGCATGAGTATCTATTTTCTATGCACATTTACAGAATCTTTGTAAAATAAAATACTAGAAATCCTGGGGGTATCAGTGTGCAAATTTTTGCTATCACATTTTCACTAAATACCACAAGTAGCAAAGCCAGCACAGTGATCAGTTATAATGCTAAATCACCACACCAACCAACAGTGGGTTTATTCACTAGAGCCCTTTAATATTTAAGCTAGTTTCTAACCTAATATTTTAAGATCTGAATGAACTCTAATCATTCACTTTGTACAGTTTTACTCTCTCACAAGATATACTAAAAGAGTGTCTTTCCAATAAGAACTATATTCATTGTATAATTAGTTGAAGAAAAATCATTATTGCTTTCATTGTGTTATATTGACAAAAATTCATTTTGTTACAGAAGCAAAGATGGAGAAAACTCAGTCCTTTATCCCCATCCCAAAAATAAAGAATGAAATTTAAGTAAGCTTCAAATAAAAGTGACTCAGACAGAGGCAGATATGTCCAAAAACATGTCACAGTTTCCTGAAATCCACTGATAATTTGTTTTCCTTACTGGGTTGTTATTGGTTTGGGAACAATAATCTTTTCTGCCTCCTAACACCCTATATAAACCCACAGTGCATGCTCATAAGGCACATTTACAAGGAGAACAAATGTAAACACAATGTTCTTAATAATTTGTACCATAGAAGTTGTCACCAGTGAGGGATGCCCATAAAAGCACATTCAAGCCTCACCAGCTCTCGACAGCATCAAAATGTCATTTATAGTGACCACATGTTCTCTCCCAGGCTACAAACTGTAATCCCCATGGCCAACTTCAGCAGTCAGTTTTCAGGAATGCTGGAGCCCCAATAAAATATGAGATGAGATCCTTGTATTCAAATACTATCGAACTTTTTCAGTAACCAGAAAAATAAAGCCACTTTTGGGTACAACTGAAAAAAAAATCAATTTGTTAATTGACGAGGAGTTTTCTGGCTGAGTATTCATAATTAACAACTACAATGTTTGAGAACGAGGGCTTCTCAGAGCACATGATGCTCTGTTATGAGAATGGGAGCCCATATCCTAGCACTCACGTCAGGTCTCATAAATTCCTGTAAACAGAGACTGCGTGGTCATTTCCCAGCTGCCCAGATCTGAACAATCACACAGAAACTATAGTAATTACAACACTGTTTGACCAAAGACTTGGGTATATTTCTAGCTAACTCTTATATCTTGAATGAACTCATTTCTATTAATCTGTGTATCACCACAAGGCTATGACCTACCAGTAAGGTTCTGGCGACTATCTCCTTCAGCAGCTACATGGCATTTTTTGACTCTACCTACTCTCTCTAGATATCTCTTCTAGCCTGGCTATATTCTGCCTTATCACAGGCCAGAGCAGCTTTATTCATTAACCAATAAGAGCAACACATACAGAAGCACATCCCACATCATCTCCTCCTTTCTGTCTACATAAAAGTGAGGTTTTTAACTTTAACATGGTAAAATTACATATACAAAACAGTTATCAAGCAAGAATTATTGTTACATTATTTAGTCCATTTACTATTTGGCAAATTAAGGAAAATACTCTATCATCCATCCTATCTTTATGAGCTCAAAGTTTTATATCTATTTTATTTCTTATCATAACTAAGGAAAAACTATAATTATAACTATCTATCCTTCAAATTCATCAGCAACTCCAGAAGGATATGATACTACCTAAGTAAACAGGAAGTGCATTGAAAGCAGCTTCCAAAACTCTAGAATTGACAGAGACATTTCATTGCCTAGAGGGACACCCAAAGTTCTGCTGTAATGTTGGGGCATCCATCTTCAGCCTATAGGCCCATAGTATCTAGCAGACTTTTCCATGAAGCAGGAAATTTGAAAGACTCTTTTGTCTATATTGGCAGTTTATCAGTCACTTTCTTCTGCTCTGTGAGTTTCTGCAGATTGGGAAGAAATCAACATCAAAGTGTATGTGGGGTATGTGTGTGTGTACATGTATGTATATAAATGCAGTATGTGGGGAATGTGTGTGTACATGTATGTATATAAATGCATATGAAAAACTCATATGAATTCTCATATATATGAAAATTTTAAGATAGTAAATATGGAATACTAGTTTAAGATGTGTTACATTTCCTTATGTTGTAGAATATTTATTTGATGATTTAAAGATACATTGCATTCTTTCATGTTCCATTTCTTTAACTCTGAAAAACTGTGTTACTTTGCCTGTCTATAATACCTGATTGGTCTAATAAAGAGATGAATGACCAATAGCTAGGCAGGAGAGAGAAATAGGCAGGACTGGCAGGCAGAGAGAATAAATAGGGGGAGAAATTTAGTTAAGAGAGTGAGGAGCAAGAAAAGGAGAAGAAGACTCTAGGGGCCAGCCACCCAGCCACAGCCAGTTATTGAGTAAGAAGGAAAGAAAGATATATACAATAAAGGTAAAAAGCCCAGAGGCAAAATGTAGTTAAAGATAAATGAGATAATTTAAATTAGAAAAGCTGGCTAGAAACAAGCCAAGCTAATGCTGGACATTCATAAATAAGAATAGGTCTCCGTGTATTTATTCAGGAGCTGGGTGGCAGGCCTCCAAAGTGTTAAAAAAAAAAAGCTACAAGTAAAGTCATATTTGATATACTCTTTCATAGAATTAGCTTCATGAACCAACTAAAGCCGAAGAAACGAATGATTTATTCAGGGCATCGCTTGCAGAACAGCAATAGCTTATAAATAGAAGGCTCTGATGGAGATTCAGTTTCTCAGCTGAAACTCAAAAGATGCAGACATCTGATGCATTTAGATAAACAGGGTCACGTGAGCATTTTGGAACTGCAACGGGAAAAGTCAGTTCCGACAAAATTGGAGAACTTCAAGTAAAAACACTTATCTTTTTGATCTTTGCCAGCATGATCAAAAATTATTTTCATTTTATACAAGAGTAGCAGTTCAGAAAAGTAATTCGGGGTCTTTTATTTTCTTTTGGTGCCCTGAAGGAGACCGGTGCTATGTTTGGCCGTCTCTAAAGGAATTTACCATCGGGTCGCTAAAAGCAATCGTGGAATCCAAATTGTTGCCTTTTACACGATTCTATATTTCCTTTCTTATATTTGAAGGTGAGACGTCCTTCTAAAGGATCTTAGGGATACGTCTAGCGCTTAGGCGAACAATTGACCTGTACAACTAAACAATACACACAGGATCCCACGAAAGGCAGGAACCCCACAGACCTACATGTCCAACACCATGAGCCTCCTGCACTCATTAGGAGTTAACCACGTGCAAAGGAGGGGCAGGCAGTGCTGCATTGCTGAGCACACCTGACACCTTGAGATTCATCATCTCCTTGTGGCCTTGGTGTCCTGGTTTAGCATACGTGTGCTTATCACGCTGGGAAAATCTGCCCTGTATTTCTTCTTACTTGTGGTAAAGGACTAAACTGAGTGCTGCACACTTCACAGCAGGGCTGGGCGGAGTGGGGCTACGCTTTAAGGTGAAGGCTCTCGTGCTGGCCTCCCCAGTTCTCCCACTTCCCTACTCCAGCCTTGGTTATTAGCCCTTTGACCGGAAGCCGGCCACATTGTGCTGGAGGCCTGTGATTTGGGACATCAAATTGAGCCACTAGGAAGTGGCCTCTTCTGTGTTCTTCTCTATGCGGTCAGATTTTTTTTCTTTTTTGTCACAACTACGTCCAAATTGAAACCACCAGAGCAATGAGTTTATGTTCACTGGGAAGGGAGATGTGGAGAAATGAACTCAGGCCTACTTGACCAAGAGTCACAGAACTGTATTTTCTTTTCAGCATCTTTTCCAGCTTTCCAATTTCTTAATTGAAAATAATCTCATCACCAAATTGATTTTTCTCCGGGGCCCTCTGTAAAATATCTCATTTTAGGGGCTATCCAATAAGACCTGGGTACATTGCACAGATTGTCTCTGCCAACAGAGAAGAAAACGGCAAAGAAACCCCAAGATGGATGATGTAGCACGCTCAACCACTTCTGTCCTACGACTGCACATTTATTACTGCTCACAGTTCCCAGTTTCTGTGGCTGCTTTCCAAAGCAAGGAAAGGTGCAGAAGAGGCAGAAGAGGCAGAGCCCCTGAAGCCCCCAGAGCATGTCTTTCATGAGTCTTCCTGACTTTCAGGAGTTTCGCTTCTCTCGCTAGGTATTAGCTGTCCTTGCACACACTCTTGTTACTTAAGGACCTCAAAGCTGCTGTATCCTCCATCGCAACAGGCTTCATTTCCAATTGCTGACAATGTGGGGTTTGGTTGGTTTGTTTCTTTCTTTGTTTTGTTTTGTGATTGTTGCTGTTTTTGGCAAGTTTGAGTTTCTTACATTTCTTCAAGGAAAGTAATTTCATTTGAATAGTTTAAGCAGCAACAAGATATGGTTCTATAAAGAGAGAAAAAACTATTTGGGAAAGAATCACACAGGGAATTGATGATACAATAAAGATTTGTACATTAGTTTTATAGGTCAACTTAAAGATAAATCTCTGATGTCCTAGGAAATGTAGAAAAATCAATGAGGTAGCTATTAATAAGTATTCAACATCTTCCAATAATGTGTTTTGTGCCATTTTTGCTGTGCTTTCCGCTAAATAGTTGTAATTTGAGTAACTTTGGTTTTAGACATTTTGAATCATTACCATTTTATCTGCATTTAACCTAAAATAGCAAATTATTTTTTCTTTAGTTTTTATAAATTTTTTTTAAAAAAAATACAGTCTTTTCTTATTTCACATACCAATCCCAGTTCCCAACCTTCTATACTCTCCACCTCCCCCCCCCACCCCATCCACTCCTCAGAGCTGGTAAGGTTTCCAAATGGGGTCAACCAACTCTAGCACATCACTTTGACACAGGACCAAGGTCCTCCCCCCTATATCTAGGCTGAGTAAAGTATCTATGCAAAGACAATGGACTGCCAAAAGGCCAAGAAGTAAAAATAAATCCTGGTCCCACTGTCAGTGGCCCCACAGACTGTCTGAGTCTCACAACTGGCACCCACACTCAGAGGGCCTAGTTTGTTCCTATGCAGGTTCCCCGCTGTCAGTCCAGAGTCAGTGAGCTCCCATTAGCTCAGGTCAGCTGTTTCAGTGGGTGTCCCCATCATGGTCTTGACTCTTTTGCCCATATTATCTCTCCTCCCTCTCTTCGATGGAACTTTGTGGGCTCAGCCCAGTGCTTAGCTGTGGATCTCTATGTTTGCTTCTATCAGTTTCTGGATGAAGGTTCTATGATGACAATTAAGGTAGTCACCAATCTGATTACAGGGGAAGGCTAGTTCAAGCACCCTCTCCACTACTGCTTAGGGTCTTAACTGGGGTCATGCCGTAGATTCCTGGGAATTTCTCTAGTGTCAGGTTTCTTGCTAGCCCCATAATGACTCCCTCAATCAAAATCTCTTTCCTTGCTATCCCTCTCTGACCATCCCCCAACTCGACTATCCCATTCCCTCAAGTTCTCCTCCACACTTTCCCCTCTCCCCTCCTCTTCCCCTTCTGTCCTCCCTTCTCCGCCCACCCCCATGCTCCCAATTTTGTCAGGAGATCTTTTCTATTTTGACTTTCCATGGGGATCTATATATGTTTTTGTGTGTGTGTGTGTTCACAGTTAGTATCCACTTATGAGTGAGTATATGCCATGTTCATCTTTCTGGATCTGGGTTACCTCACTCAGGCTGTTTTTTTTTAATAGTTCTATCCATTTGTATGCAAATTTCAAGATGTCATTTTTTTTTACTACTGAGTAGTACTCCATTGTGTAAATGTATCACATTTTTTAATCCATTTTTTTAGTTGAGTGGCATCTAGGATATTCTTTGGGGTTCTGCTGGTGTGAGGCTGTTGCCTGTCTTTTGGGTGCAGTTAGCTTCCTTGGGTTGGAGTTTCCCTTCTAGTACTTTCTGTAGGGCTGGATTTGTGGATGGGTTTAAATCTGTCGTTTAAATCTGGTTTTGTCATGGAATATATTGTTTTCTCCATGAATGTTGATTGAAAGCTTTGCTGGGTATAGTAGTCTAGGCTTGCATCCATGGTCTCTTAGTAACTGCAGCATATCTGTCCAGAACCTTCTGGATTTCATGGTTTCGATTGAGAAGTCAGGTGTAATTCTGATAGGTCTGCCTTTATATGTCACTTGACCGTTTCCTTTGCAGCTCTTAATAGTCTTTTTTTATTTTGTATGTTTTGCATTCTAATTATATGGCGAGGGGACTTTTTTTTTTTTTTTGGTCAAGTCTATTTGATGTTCTGTAAATTTCTTGTACCTTCATAGGAATATCCTTCTTTAGGTTGAAAAAGTTTTCGTCTATGTTTTTGTAGAGTATATTTTCTGTGCCTTTGAGTTGGAGTTCTCCTTCTTCTATCCCTGTTATTCTTAGGTTTGGTCTTTTCATGGTGTCAGTGATTTCCTGGATGCTTTGTGTTAAGAATTTGTTGAACTCAATGTTTTCTTTGACCGATGAATCTATTTTCTCTACAGTATCTTCAACACCTGATATTCTAGCTTTATGGGGAAGATGCAGGGCAGAGTGTTCAAAGTCTCAGCTGTTTAGGATGAGAGATTTTAAAGAACTAATGTATAAGCAGAGAAGTGGTAGCCCACACCTCTAATTCCAGCTCTCTGGAGGCAGAAGCAGGTGGATCTCTGAGTTCAAGGCCAGCCTGTCCTACAGAGTGAGTTCCAGGACAGCCAGGGTTACATGGAGAAACCCTGCCTAGAAAAAAAAATAAACACGCACACACAAACAAATAAAAAACTAAAGTATGACACAGGACCATGGTTAATATTATTATACTAGTAATCTGAGAAAAAAGAGTAGTTTTTTTTTTCAGTGTTCTTTCAAATAGAGAAACAGAGACAGAGACAGAGAGAGGAAGTAGGAAGGGATGAAGGAGGGAAGGAAAGAAGGATGCAAGAGAAAACCATCATCAGATTTCTCCTGAGTGGACACTGAGCTGGAGAAGTCATCCAGTTGGGATGGGAAGGCAGCGTTCAGGCCATGGATGATGATCACTGAATCAGGCTGGAGAAGCATTTAGGAGAAAGAGCGGCTAAGCTTTGCACACTGAGTGGATGGTGGGGCTGTAGGGACCAGCAAAAAAAAAAGACAAGGGCTTAAAGATCATACTTAAAAGATCAAAACTAGCGGCTGGCTCAGATTTTGAGTGTTCATGAAATTGTTGGTTTTGAGGTGACTGCTGATTATATAAAAGTGGAGGAAAGCTAGAAATAGCTGTGCTTAGTAGTGAAAGCCCAGTTGAAGACACAGATCTGGGAGTAGCCAGGTCAATGAGGCTATAAAAAGATTTCTATCTTTCTAGACAGAAAAACAGGGTTTGATGGAAATCCTGCCTGGTAACCACACAATACAGGAAGAAACTGCAAAAGATTGGTCCATAAAGGGACAACAGAGTAGCCACGAGGAATACTGGAAACTTCACTGATGACCTAGCATTTCCCAGAGTACCCCTGAAGTTGTCTTGGGTCAGCCACTCTCTTTTTGACTATGTGGTGCATGCACAAAGCATTTATGTGGCATCTGCAGTCTACACAGACCATTTATATTGGCCCTATCGAGACATTTGCTCTTAACATTTTCCCTCTTTTTGTGCTTAATGGTCACAGGAATGATACTGTAGCATATTAATCAACATTTTAGCTTATTTTCCTGTTTACTTCGTGGTTCAGCATATACTAGCCCTGCTTCAGATCTTTGAAGCGAGTTTGGCGGAAGGTCAAGGGTGTCATGAGACTCCTTGGAAGTCAGTTCCTACTAAGTACAGTGCTAGTGGTTTGAGAAAATAATTTAAGAACAGATGGACCGAATTTACTTCCACACACATGAATCCGAGCACAAAGTGGTTGACCAAACACACTTCGCATTCCTCCAAATATAACTCTATGAATACTCAATTGAAAGCAAAATGCTGAGTGCTGTGTTCTGCTTTTCCAGCCCTTGGCCACTATCCCTAAACCTTTTTTTCCCCTAGTTTTTCTATTCATTGTTTAGAATTTCCTAAATACTTTTGAGGTCAAAAACGATGAATGTTTTAATATCAATATTTTTATTTTCATTTCTTAAAGATTATTTATTGTAGCTCACATTTTTCATTCCTCCCCAAATTGTTATCGTGGCTAAAATAAATAGTTCCAAAAAAAGCCCAAAAGCCTCTGATTTACCTCCAGTTAGAGGGATGTGTCTCCCCCTTTTTTCTTTACCTAACACATTCAGTGTCCTCAGTGTTGTTGAGGTAGCTTGTCACTCCGCTTGTTTGATGCCCTATCTTTAAAGCTCGTTTGAACAGAAAGTTCTCAGAAGAAAAAAAAAAGCCACACCCATTTTAAAGATTCTGCAAAGTTGATTGGCTGAGCAGAACTCCGGATTGTAGAGTCAGGATGTTGCAGATCCAGAATAAAAAAATATAGACATTTCTTTGATCCTATTACTAGCTATTCTCTGTGCAGATGCGCTGTTCTCTGCCTGCTCTAACACCCCGCACTACCCTGTGAAACCTGATCTTACAGATCTAGTTTCCACCAATGAAAAGGCTCCGAGCACCACCCAACAGCACTGAAACCTAGAGCAGAGATTTCCTACTGTGCTGCACTCCATTAAAAATGCCTTTATTTGTGGCTCCCTCCCTCTGTGTAACTACAGAAGCTTTGTGAAACTGTTTCCAAAATAAAATGTGGCATTTGGGGCAATCTGAATAAACCATGTTTCTGAGAAGCAATCACTCATATTTGACTCAAGAATGAAGTATCTTTTTTCCTTCTTTCTTCCTTTTCTTTTGTCCTCTTGAGGTGAGAGCTGTTCCGCACTGATACTGTTAAGAACTGAGTACATTCCAGACCAAGGCACAGGCACTATAATTCTGTTATTGAAGCAAGATAATCCATGCACTTATTCATGGCAACCCCTCAAATCTTTCCTTGCCTTAAAAACAAAATGCAGGTGGGGCAGACGCTCCTAAAGCAGCTTGCAGCCAGCAGAAGATGGGCGCCAACAGACCCAACAGACAAGAACTTCAAGCAGATGCCAGTGGAGTGCTGCTCACGCTCTGTTTCCCCGGCTGGACAGCTCTGGGAAGACATCCTGTACTTTCTTGTTGTATCTTCATGCAATAAGGCCTTCTCATTTCAGCCTTGCTCTCTCCTGTTTTCCAGAATTATATCCCAAATAAATCACTTTCATACAAGTCCTTTTCTCCAACACACCAGTCCAGAGGATTCAAAGCTAAGAGTTGATACTAAAGATTTGATCTGTAACCTAGAATAGCGTATGTTTCAATTTCATGAAACTAATATCAAAAACTACTCAATTCTATCTTTCATTGATATTCCACAAAATTGTTGATAATTAATATTTTTAATCTAGTTCTACAAATCCTTTTCAGTGGCTATGACTAGTTTGTCCAAATATCACAGGTGAACGTGAGCATAGCTGCTGAGTGCTAGGTGCTCATAGGTGCTGAGTACTAGGTGCTGAGTGCTAGGTGCTCATAGGTGCTGAGTACTAGGTGCTGAGTACTAGGCACATCCTGTGCTGCTGCTGGGTAGAAGACAAGGATTCACATGCCTAGTAGAGGAAAGGGCAGCCGTGACTCAGACTATCAGAAGTTCATAACTGGAAACTATGGACTGGAAACACATTAAAAACCACACATCCTATCAAAAGGGCACAGGTGAGTACCCTGCCAACTAAATCCTAAGTACCATGAAACTGCCAAATACAGAATAACCTTAATCAGATATTCTCGGGAAATAGGGTCAAATGTGGAGATATCCAGATCCTGGGAGGCTGGCCGGTTAGTATTAACACCTGGGAAAACATGTCTGGTCAGCTCACAGTACTCTGCCACCCAGGTGAGGTATATGGCTCTGTTGCCACCCAGGAAGGGTGAGTCAGAAGCCACTTCACATTCAGCTAGAGCAACCAGCTCTGCCTTTAAGTCCCTGGGATTAACTCTTACCTGCATGCATTCATCCTTAGGCAGTTAAACACATGACTTTATCTTCTTCCCTTACACAGTTATTGTCTAGGCTTTCAGCCTATGTCAATGGGTGCCGAGTTTTCGCTTTGCTTCTGAGTTGGTCTAAATAGCCTTCCACCTACAATTTGTCCTGTGTCCAAGATGTGCTGGGGTAAAGCTGGCACAGAATTCTGGGAGTGACCAATCAATGACTGGTCCAACTTGAGATCCACACCGCAGACAGTCCCATGCCTGACACTACCTGAGTGGCCAGGAAGCAGAGACTAGATAGCTCAGAGACCTAGGACAGAACCAAACACTGCTGGCCAAAAGAAGAAAAAAAAACTTTAAAAAAGTCAATGAAATGATTTCTAGTGTTATTCTGCTACACCGCAGACCAGGGCCCAGCATAATCGTCATCAAAGAGGCTTCATCCAGCAACTGACAGGAGCAGATACAAAGACCCCCAATCAAACACTAGGCACAACTAGAGAAACCTGTGGAAGAAGGGGAGGGAGAATCTAGGAGTCAGAGGGTCAAGAACACCCAGAGAACACAGTCCACAGACTCAACTCACCAGGCCTCTTAGGGACTCACGAGACTGAAGCATCAATCAGGGAGCCTGTACAGGTCTAACCTAGGTCCTCTGCATTATGTTATGGTTGTGTAGCTTGGTGTTCATTTGGGACTCCTAAAAGTGGGAGATGGAGGAGGCCACTTCTGACTCTTTTGCCTCTTTTAGGACCTTTCTCTGACTACTGGGTTGACTTGTCTGGTTGTGATATGAGGTTTGAGCCTAGTCTTCTTGTAACTTGTCAAGCTACGTTTGGGTGACCTGCTGTTTTTTTTTTTTTCTTTTTTAGGAAAGCAAAGACGTGGATCTGAGGGAAAGAAAAAGTGGGGGTGGGGGAAGGAGGTGGAGAAGAAAGGGCAGGGAAACAGTGGTTGGGATGAAATATATGAGAGAAGAAAAAATAAACTTTTAAAAGTACCTAAAAAAATCTAGAGAAGAAAATATTGAGAAAAGGACAGACTAGTAAGGTGATTACCATGGACTCCTACTGATCCTCTGGTTTGGTTAGGAACTTCTGAACTGCATAAGAGAGGGTTGGTTACTCTGTGTAGCTTTGGTGCCTGTCCTGGAACTCACTCTGTAGAACACGCTGGCCTCCAACTCACAGAGATCTACCTGCTTCCTGAGTGCTGGGATTAAACAAAGGTGTGCACCACCACTGCCCAGCAAGATTGCTTTCTGTTTTAATGTTACAGTCCTTGTATGTGGTTGCCTCTCTCATCCCTAAATGGGAAAATAGATCAAAGGCATAATAAAATGAGTGAGTATATTATAGATTCCTACAGTGGAACCATTCTGTACTTGGAAACAAACTAAACTCTCTTCCCCCTAGGGGATTTAGAATTGGCAGTAAGAATGCCAGGAAGTAGTTTTTGCAGAAAAAAATTACATAATTCCTTACAGCATTTTTTTAATACTGAGGTACTTACATGAACTAACTAGAAGATTATTCTTTGAAAAATAAAAAGGTTACTAACGTTACCAAGGGTTGCTGAAATGAAAAAGAATTTTTACCTTAGCACTTAAATATAAAATCTAGCCTTGTAAAGTAATAACCATTTTATAATTCAAGCATTATACAATTTATTGTATAAATTCAAAGCATTTATACAATAAACTTTACAGGCTTAGTGGGAAGAAAAGAGGTGGTGCAATTCCAGAGTCACAGCAGACAGATGTGGACACGGGCATACAGCCTCTCTCTATCCCTTTGCATAGAAACAAGACTGGATGCCAAACTCTGTGCTTGGTAATAGGAATGTAAGGCCAAATCAAGCATAGTCTGTTTCTTCAGACAATCACAATGCAGTGTGAGGAACAGTCTAACCAGTGAGCTTGCATTCCAGTCCTCACATGTGCAAGCAACTACAGTAAGTGCATGAATGCTTCTAATTTTGTTGACCTAAAAATTCTCATTTTCTTTAGTAATAAAGCTAACAAGTTCAAAGAATTATAACTTTTCCTGTTTTGAAAAGATGGCGCACACTACGCTCTGCCTCTGGGCATCTACATATACTTGAATCCTACACATTTGTTGCCATCATTGGAGAATGTGTGCCTTTCTTAAATTCCCCACTTGAAGACTCTCCTTAATGTCCATCAGAATTAGCTTATATTGCCCAGAATTCAAGTATGAATGGTCAACCAGACCTACATTGTCCTCAAAAGGGCATCTGTATGTGATGTCAACTCAAAGTACTCAACACTTTGTCTCATCCACTTCTGCTTTTCAGTCTCAATGACCATTTCAGTTGCTCAAAAGCAGCATCCTGCTTCCTACTCAAGGCTCATCTCTGCATAAATCTCCCCCCTTGCTGCCTTGGAGCTTTACATATTAACTGCATTAAAGCCCCCCTTTGACCTTCAGACTAGGTTACATCTGTCTTGTGATATAGCCTATCGGCAACTGTGAACCCATTGTGGAATCTATTGTGATTACAGAAAACTAATCATTTTATTTATCATCTACATCTTAGGTTCTTTTTTTATTGCTGTGACAAAAACACTACGAACAAGGCAGCTTCTGAAATAAAACATTTAACTGGGGCTCATGGTTCCCGGGGGTAGAGTCCATGATCATGACGGCAGAAAGCATGGCACTGGAGCAGTAGCTGAGAGCCTACATGTTGATACAGCAATGAGGCAGAGAAAGACTAACTGGGGATGGCTGGACTTCTTAAACCTCAAGCGGGACCCTAGTGACACACCTCCTCTGACAAGGCCACACCTCCTCCTAATCCTTCTCAAATAGTTCCACCAACTGTGGAACAGGCAACTGAATTCTGAAGAAGGTTGTTTCTGAAGAGCAGAAGATTATATGATGCCTAGAGTGCTCAAGAGAAGTTTTGATTTTAAAATAAAAGGCCTACAAAACATGGCTAGCAAGGATAGAACTTTAGTGTTATTGGACACTTTATTCAACCCTCCATACAACGCTATCCCTTGTAACAGGAACTGCTTTATCAACACTTTTGTAGAGACCACTGCTTTGTGCAACTGTTAATGCTCAACTGAGTTGGTAAGGATGCTCTTGAGTCAGAATACATAGCTATCCAGCCAACTTCTGAACCAACCAAGTATACATATTAACTATATACTGTCCTGCGCAACGTAGAGACACTGAATATAGTGGTAATCAACTTACTTAAGAAGGAATTTTGGTAGAGCCCTTCTGTGTACCACAAACTGTTGTAGATCACTGAATGAGACCGTCAAAAATATGTCTACTCACAGGTTTTTAAATTTTTCTGTATCAATGGAAACATAAATTAACAGGCAACAAAACTTAACTATAAGCTATACTCTGCAATAACAGACCACACTGGTGAAAGGAACCAGCCCAGTGAGTAAGCTTATAAATTTATATAGTGTGATCACAGTGGAACCCTGGGAGATTGACATTTGACCAGCAGCTTGAAAGAGCTTAAGAGATGATCATGATAGCATCCTGGAAAAAAAATGTCAGTTGATGTTCAGCAGCAGTTAAACCAGTATGTTATTGTCTCTTGACATAAGAGTTGTTCAGATGAATGAGACATCTTCCTGCATTTTGAGCTGAACTATGAAGATTTTAGGACAGTTTTCATACAAATCTCCAATGACAGATCAGGGATACATTACTGACCCCAAAGATTTGAGTGCACACCAATAATGTGCGTTCAGTCAATGGGGAAAAAGAACTCTCAAATTTTAAACTGACAGCCAAAGAGGCTCCTCAGGTAAGGAAAGAAAAACTGTCTACGGTTACCTCCAGTCCCTCAGTCTGAGATACATCACGGTATGCAGTTTGGACAAAATAAGATATGACAGGATTCTTACTGTATAGCCTTCCTAATTCAATAATCTTTTAAGCTAAAAGACTGGTATATTTAGCTAAATGGTGAAGTTATTCATGGTGGCCCATAAAAGCATGTTACTAGATCTTCATTGTAGGAGGACAATGTGTCTTGCCAAAGAACCAGTTTCATGTTGCAGGAAGCCTAAAGTATGATTATTTTACAATAAAAGGAGAGATCTTGCTGTAACATGAATTATTTCTAAGCAAGTATGGCTAATGTTTGTATTTCTGCACTAATGTTTTGATGAATTCTTTAAAATTATATTTGAAACTGTGTTCCTTTCTTATGCTGTATGAATCCTTCTGAGTATAACTAAAGCTGTGTAAATATTTTCTGATTTTAAAATTTATTTTTTCTCCTTAATGTTTCTGGTCTGATTATAAAGCAACTTAAAGACTTTCTTCCACAGAAACATAATCTACGCTTGCTAAAAATCAACATACCCCAACTACAATGAAGAAAGGGTGTGGATGTACTCTAGGGCATGTTACCCCGAGTGTTATTCTTTGCAGAAATGCATATGGGAGAAAAGAGGAATGTACTCCTGTTAAAGGGAGTTCTGGGTATTGAAGCCAGGACCCACACAGGAAGTGTTTCACCACCTCATATACCACGGGTCCAGCCCTGGTTGTCTTCCACAGAATAGATATTTATAATACTTAAAAGATTTTCAATATTAAAATATACTCAGTTTCCTTCATTTAGTGGAAGAAAGATAATGAGAAAAATTTTAGGAGTTGGTAAAGTTCAAATTTTTCTTCACCAGAAGTCACAGCATTTTAAGGATTAACACTTTTCCTCCAAGGTGTCTACTGACTTTTTCTTAATAGAATTCTCTCCACAGTGGCTGTTTTAAATAAAAGTTTACAGGATTGTGCTGTATTACTTAGAAGTACAGATATGGAGTTGGAATGAGTAACTGATTTGGGGGTGAATCACCTATTTCCGGCGTGTGACTTTTCAAAGTTTCTGAAGTGTTTCCTTGAGTCGTGTTTGTGCTGCTGCCTTTACAGTGTTCTTGATTTCCTCACTGGCTTTAAAGTGATGGCAACAACTGAGCAAGGAGGATTTCCTACAGCAGACTCAGGAGCTCTGTCTGTGCCTCTGACGCTCCCCGCCTCCGCCAGCCCCGCGCAGTGGTTAGCCTGTGCTCTATGATTACCTTCTGAGTTTAATTGAATGTAAATTGGCTTAAGTGTGAAGACAGCCTTAACTTAAATATGTTCCCCAGTTTGTCTTCTGCAGCCCGTGGAGAAGAGTTCTTTAATTAAATTATTTGTTTAATATAAATAATAGCACCAATTAGCTAAATAGTTATGTTCAACACCACTTAAGAAAACAGTTTCAAACAAGAGTGCAAGAAGCACCCACCTGTAAGTTCTTCATGAACAGGCCCTGTTAGGGTGTGTCTGGCTGTCTAATTCTTTGTTAACTTAAGGATTTTAACTGTGATTTCTGTTCTGCTTGCTGTTTCTTACTAAGAGCATTTGCAATATAATGGTAGTAGCTCTCTTGTCTGCGGTGACTGTCCTTTGTTTATAACAGACACTGTTTTGGCTGGGAGAGGGTAAGTGGCCCCTTGATAGTTTTGAGAACTTACCGACTGCCTCTTTACCTGACTTCCTTCGCCTGATTAGATCCCTTTTCTCTGGCATTTCCTACTTTGAAGAGTAGTTTTTAAGGGGCAGATAAGCAAACTTACCCTCGAAATCTACTTGATACATTACAGCGGTGGTTCTCAAGTTTCCCAATGCTGCGGTGCTTTAATACAGTTTCTCATGTTGTGGCAATCCCCAACCATAAAATTATCTCATTGCTACTTCATAACTGTAATGCTGCTATGGTTACAAATTGTAATGTAAATATCTGATATTCAGGGTATCTGATAGGTGACGACCCACAGGTTGAGAACCACTGGGCGATGGCAAACTTATTTTCACGAGCAGTTGTGAAGTAGCCGATCTACGTTCCAGAATGGTAAATAGCAGGAGGGTGGCAGATGGCACCGATACCATATCAGTCTGGTGCTGCTAGCAAGGAAATTCAACTAGATCTCTACAAATAAATTTTTCTTTAAGATAAAAATTAAAGTCACTTATGTTCTGTGTACTTCACAGCACCGTGGAAAAACATAAATGTGATAATGTATTTCAAAGCTTGAATTCAGTTCGCAAACTTGACACATTATAAACTTCAGTAATAGACTTTGCAAAACAGATATATAAGTAACCAAAGTAATTGCAATAAGTTGAATACACAAAAACATATCGATGTGTATATTACAATATGAGATAATCTTTTGAATTTGTAGAGATGTAGAAAACAAAGGGTCAACTCTAAAGAGGTAGCTAATATGATTTATCGTACTAATCTGGCAGTGTTGGGAATAAATGAAATCTGTTACCCAAGAAAGATCACTTGGGAAGGGTTGAAGTACAGAGGCCTAAGCTCACAATTCTGAGGGAGAAAAGTCACACAACCTGTGAGAAAAAAGAAGGCAGGGAATCACAAAAGCCAGAGATGGCAAGAATTCCTAGGAAGGAATTCCCAACATTTCCAACAGAAGCTAAGGGAACAAGACAGAGGAGCATAGACAAGGGCAAATGCAGCTGGATAAGGTGACCACAGAGATTAGTAAGAACCAAACTGACGTGGCTGCAGTGACTCTAAAGCAAGGCCAGACCAACCTTTGTGAAACCTAGTCGTAAACAGCCGAGATGAAAACAGTAGCATATGGTAGTGGGTGGTGAAGGTCGGGACACCAGGTCTGTCATCAGAAGATGTGAAAAGGCAGAAGGCAGAGAGGAGAAGGGGAAGTATCAGAGTGGGTACAGAGATGGTGCTGTTAATGGAAAGAGAAAAAGTGAATTGAAGACCAAGGGAGGAGGAGCTCTATGTGCATCAGGAGCACAGCACGAGGATTCAGAGAAAGCATCCCTACGGGACAACATTTTCTTCATTTGGTTGTTATTTTTTCATCATTCGTTATTGCTTTTAGGTCCATGATGGTCAAGAACAATCCTCATGTGGTCATCACAGAAAGGAAGAGGTACTAAGTGCATGGGTTGTCCAGTGGTCCTCAGCTTTTATCCCCCTCCCTATGACTTCCCAATGCAGAAATTATAAACATACCCAGCAATTCCCTCCTATTTAAGAGTCTTCTCCCTTCTGATTCTATGCAATGATATTATGGAAATGAAAATGTGTTCTCTGTTTACCTCCCTACCAAGAGTCATACTGTAAATATTTATGACTGTTTTAGATAATTTTCCAAATCAAACATTGAAATAATGTATCTTAAATATGCCTCTATCGAGGTGGGCATGCAAATTTGTCCTTACATTGCCTATGATCTCATGTTTTTATTTGAAAAATACTGTGTTTCTAATGAGGCTCCAGTATTAGTTATCAGATAGCTGCCTTGTTTAAGCTAGCTGCCGATGCTTATGTTTTCAAGGACACGAGTCTTCAGTGTGTCACTTCTTTAGAACTGATGTACTCCAACTGATGTCACAGAGATGGATTTAGAAGTCACTATTTTATTGAGGATCACCAAATTAGCCAGTAAATCTGAGTAAAGTTCCACTGTTCCCATTTATCTTGTTTTTCTGAAATTATAAAACCGTAAGAGTTTATTTCAAAAGTGTCTTAATGAAAACCTGGAAACAACCTAAATTCCCCTTGACTGAATAATGTACAAAGAAAATGTGATACATTTACACAATGGAGTATTACGCAGAAAAAAAATGGTATCTTGAAATTTGAAGGGAAATTGATGGATCTAGAAAACATCATATTGAGTGAAGTAACTCAGACCCAGAAAGACAAATATCATATGTACTCACACATAAGTGACTTTTAGACATAAAGCAAAGAAAAACCAGCCTATAATTCACAGTCCCAGAGAACCTAAAGAACAGAGAGGCTTCTAAGAGAGACATACATGGATCTAATCTACATAAAAAGTCGAAAAAAACAAGATCTCCTGAGTAAATTGGGAGCATGGAAGAGGGCAGAAGGGGAAGGAGGTGGATGGGAGGGGAACAGAGAAAAATATATAGCTCAATAAAAGCAATAAAGAATTACAAAAAAAAGAAAACTGAGTGTCACTTATAAAAATTCTAGCTGAAGAACACGGGACTTATAAGTGGGTGGATCCAAGTTCATTCCCAGGGCTACCTGTTGTATGCTCTGCCACTGGGTACTAAATGTCAATGAGGATCGCTGCTTACAGTCCCTGAATCCATTTTCCCAGGGGAAATCAGATGAAAGCTCTCCAAGGAAAAACTTAGGTGTTTTGCCACACGGCCAATAAGTTTGCCAGTATTTTGAGGCCCATCTAAAGCATTAAAACCAAAAAGAGTCAGTTTTGCCTAAATTGCATGGTACCTGTGGGCCATCTGGAGACTCGGGTCCTGAAACACATAATAGTTAAGATAATCTTTAATTCTATGCAATGGTAATATGGAAATCAAAATGTGTACTCTGATACCTGATGTGGGAGTGTCATATATCAATCTGTTGATTTCATTGGTTAAGTAATAAACACACTGCTTGGCCTCATAGGTTAAAGCATTGGTGGGAGGAGTAAACAGAATAGAATTCTGGGCGGAAGAGGAAGTGAGGTCAGACTCTGCTCTGCTCCCGGAGAGACCCAACAGCTCTGCTCTCTGGAGCAGAGACACCAGGATGGACAGAGGCTAGAATCTTCCCGGTAAGTGCACCTTGGGGTGCTTACACGCATCATTAGAAATGGGCTAGTTCAGGTGCGAGAGTTAGCCTAGAAGAGGCTAGAGTTCATGGGCTAAGCAGTTCTTAAATGAATATAGTTTGTGTGTTGTTATTTCGGGCATGAGCTAGCCAAGCGGCTGGGGTGTTGGGGACGCAGCCCCGCCGCCCTTATTTCAACAGATGGCTGCCCAACATGAGGATAACTGAATCCACAAAAAACCTGAGAAAGCTTGGGAAAGAATGGAGTGAAGCATGTTTTCTTGGTAGCAGAAATTTCTTGGGTCTGCTCTACTTGCTAGAGGCAAGCAAGCGCTCTCATCTAAGAGAGGCTTCCTGAATCAGCTTCAGCTGCAAAACCCTGCAGCTCATTAAGAGGTCCTGCCACGAAACACTTAAACGTTGTTGATGAAAAGCTGAACGCATGCTTTTCAGCCGTAGCAGGAAAGAAGCTGCACCTTTTAAAAATGCTAGCTTTCTGGGCCGTCCTGCCAGGACAAACTCTGACTGTTTGAGGCAGGAGAGCTGGCTACAGAGAGAGGACTTGAGTGTTGTCTGTTGTAGCTTGCTGGCTGGCAGGGACCTTGAAACACCATAGAGTTGTGGCAGTAAACATGGCTACAACCGGTACTTCAGCCATAAGGCTGGAAAGCTAAGGAATGGACTGGATCTACCTGGCAAAGCCACGGCTTTAATCCTACTCATATTGCTCAGTAATTTAAAGACTCATGTGGTCAGAAAAAGAGAGATATACAGTAAAGAGAGATTCAAAGACAAAGAAAATTTCTAAATGGTTTACAGTGTGTTAAAAATATATGCAAGCTAAAAGTTAAAAGTTCTTAAAAAAAAAAGTAAGAAAAAGAGAAGTTGTGTGTGGTAGTACACGCCTTTAATCCCTACACTTGGGAGGCAGATGAAGATTGACCTCTGTGACTTCAAGGTGTGGTAGCACAGGCCTTTAATCCCAGTGCCTAGAAGGCAGAGACAAACGGATCTCTGAGAGTTCAAGGAGAGCCTGGTCTACAGAGTTATTCCAGGTCAAAGAGATACAGAGAATATAAAATAAAAGTAAAAATAAACGAAATAGGGGTTAAAATAAAGCGTACAAAGATGGAAAATACACAATCTTGATACTGTATACTATTATGCTCTCTTTGAATTGTTTGAATGCTGAGGAAGGAGCAACAGATGCTAAAAGATATTTGTTTATAAATGCTGCTGAACTAATCCAACGTAGAGATTTTGATGCCTTGACTTTGAAATTTGGATCTAAGGACATGATGCTTTTGAAAGGAGTTTCCTATTTTGTTTTCACAGAGGATGAGATCCTGTTCATTTCTTCTATTCTGATATGGTATGATGGACCACGCCCTCCTGAACGGTTGCTGTGAACTCCTTCAGAAAATTGCTTCGCTCAACTGCCAACTGAGATGAAACTAGCACACAGGTTATACCATGGAAGACCTAATTAACGATGCCCCCATTCAGCAGGAAGCAGTTTGGAGAGAAAAAACTGCGCCCATGTTCCCAAATATTGCTTATAAATATTCTTTTACATTTAAAGGGGGATATGATAAAGATATGAATAATTTGCATTAGTATAGATTTTGCTTTATTGATAGAGATTTAAGGTCAGTTTTGTTATATGTATATGTATTTCTGATCTTTATTAAGGTATTGTGATTGTGTAGTTCATTTAAAAATGTAATGTATATAGGTTGTTAATGGATAATCATTAATAATAGTCAAGTTTGTAGTCATGTTAGGTAGATTTTCTAGATATATAGATATATATTTCAGTTAGATCGGCATTCTTCATATCTTTCAAAGATTACAGAATAGGACATTTAATGTTTTAATAACTTAGGACTTTTCATGACAATGAGACACTCTGCTCCTGGCAGCACCAATCTACTTCAAGAGGAAGATGGGCATCGAAGAGGATCCTTATGGAGTTTGATAGCCATTTGGGCAAGAAACTGCTATTGCCTGGACTATTGCATAAACTGGACTCAGAGAACCCGCAGAGAGAGGACTGCTGAACTTGCCTAAAGGTGAGATGACCTTTTGGGGTTCCTGATTCATGAAAGAGTCTGCAAGACATTCTTCAGGACAAGCAGATAGTGACTGCCTTTGAAATTTCCTGCTTTGTGGAAATGTCTGCTGGAAACTATGGGCCTGTAGGCCAAAGATGGATGCCCCAACGGTACAGAGGAACTTTGGGTGACTGTCCAGGCAGCGAGATGTCTCTGTCATTTCTAGAGTTTGAGTTTCCTTATTTCTTATTTGCTTAGGTAATATTGTATCTTTCTGGACTGTTTGATGGAGTTAAGAATAGTTAGCTATAGTTATAGTTTTCCTTAGTTATGATATAGATTATTGTACTTTTTACTTGATAACTGTTTTGTTATATGTAATTTTGCTATGTTAAAGTTAAAGCCTTCCATTTTTTTTAAACAGAAAAAAGGGAAGTGATGTGGGAGTGTCATATATCAATCTGTTGATTTCATTGGTTAAGTAATAAACACACTGCTTGCCTCATAGGTTAAAGTATTGGTGGGAGGAGTAAACAGAATAGAATTCTGGGCGGAAGAGGAAGTGAGGTCAGACTCTGTTCTGCTCCCGGAGAGACCCAACAGCTCTGCTCTCTGGAGCAGAGACACCATGGACGGAGGCTAGAATCTTCCCGGTAAGCGCACCTTGGGGTGCTTACACGCATCATTAGAAATGGGCTAGTCCAGGTGCGAGAATTAGCCTGTAAGGGCTAGAGTTCATGGGCCAAGAAGTTCTTAAATGAATATAGTTTGTGTGTTGTTATTTCGGGCATGAGCTAGCCAAGCGGCCGGGGTGTTGGGGACGCAGCCCTGCCGCCCTTATTTCAACAGATACCCACATGGATTGGTGGCCTGCATGGACTGGTAAGGCTGTGCCCAGTGGAGCAGTAAGAACAGCAGAAAGTGGGTCCATGTGTGATACAGTGTTCAATGTGTCCTATAAACACTTCATGAGAGACAACTGATCACACCGTATAGAGGGTTGATCCTACCAAGGAATGGCTAGCACACAGAGGGATGAGACACAGATGTGCTTACATTTAAAAAGTAAAAAAGACTTATTTTCACTGTGTGTGTGCAGGTGTGTATGTGCCCATGTGTGTGCATGTGTGTATGTGTGTGTGTGTGTGTGTGTGTGTGTGTGTGTGTGTGTGTGCAATGTGAGTATAGAGCCCGGGGAAGCCAGGAGAGGTCATCCGATGTCCTGGACTAGAACTACCTGACCAGGGTGTGCTGGGAACCAAACCTGTATCCTCTCCAAGAGCAGTAGCAAGTGCTCTACCCACTGAGAACATCTCCCTAGCCCCACAAACCCAAAAGTCTACCTTCATGTTTAACTCACCAACACCCATTCTGGAATTGTGTGGTTGGGAAAATGTTTACTTTACCTTGTTACTATTTTTATTGTGTGTGGTTTATTTTATTCAGCACTGATGATCCAACCCAGAGCCTTGGACATATTAGGCAAACCTCCTTGCACGGAGCTCTGACCTCTAAGTTTTCTGGTTTACCATATGAGACAAAAGCAGGTAGAAATTAATATACAATTCAAGTATATTTTTAATTTGATAACATTATTCATTTATTTGTGAGCATTCATGTGTGTGTGTGGGTGGGTGGGTGTGAGTGTGTGTGTACAATAGCATGCCAAAGAACAAATGTAGTTAGATGTCAACTTGCAGGAATTAGGTCTTCTCCTTCTCCCACATGAGTCTCTGGGATTGAACTCGGTTTGTTGGGCCTGTTAGCAAATTTATTTACCCACTGAGCCATCTTTCAGGCACATTCAGTATAGATTTTTTTTATTAGACTATATGAAATTCACAGTGAATTGGGGGGAAAAGTTCCTCCGACGAAGAGATCCAATAATATGGAAAAAGTGGTTTAAACAATGGTTAGATGGTTAATAGACTTCCAAATACAAGTATCAGCTTCAACACATACGTATATATTCATATACAGTGATTACATAAATTATATTCATGTATCTGTTCCTAATGAGACTGTCTTATTCAGTTTGTTGATTTGTGGTTAAACTGACACTCAGTAAGTATACAAATTACTTGCTGCTGGAGATGCTGTTGACCCAAATGGAATGCCTGCCTTTAGTGGAAGTTATAAAACCTGTTGACGTCTCAGGAACTTGGCAAAGACTTCAAGGATGGCTCACATGCCTCAGGGATGGGTAAACTATTTGCTATCAGGTATTTGTGATGACGAAGAATTATTCCCCTTGGATCCTGGATGAAAGCAACATTAAAACATTAGCTCTGTAGCTGGGAACTAGGCTATGAATCATACAGACTTCATATTTTAGTGCCTCACTTATAAAGGCAACATGGAACTTGTCTAGCAGATATCTTGCCGCTGGTAGCTCGTTACTGGTGGATGAGGACAGATGACCCTGTAACTGGGAACACTGTCAGAAACAAGGACAAAGGAGGTGCATTGTGTGACTAAATGATACCTGTGGCTTACAACTGTGAGAGACAACCAAACAGTCCCCCTTTCAAACTTATATATAATTGTCTCAATAAGAATTCCAGCTCAAATGGCTTTTATATATATAAGATGAAGAGGAAAAACAAACTATTTTGCTAGATAATTATGATATATTCATGCTCACATCATTATTTATCACAAACTTATTTTAATGATCACATAAAAATGTATCTATACTGGTTTCAGAAAGAAAAACTATATTTCAAAGAAATTGTACCCATCAAAGGTGAGAAGATGTTTTGTATAGCTAGATAATAGCAGGCTTCAAATTAAATTCCAAATTTCCTGACTTTCTGTAGGCTGCTTATTGTTGTTTTAATGATACCCATGGATCCAAGGGGCTTATCCTGGCTCCTTCTGGTTTGGTAACAGCTTTCAGTGCCACACTGAGTTGGTCTTCAAAATGAGTATTTGATTAAGCTATTACATATTTTCTCATGTTTCAGTTATAATAACTCTTTACCTTTGTTACTCATTTGTGAAGTGGCATTAAGGGTATCCCATGCTTTCCTCTTTGGACATAGCTAAGAGACTAAGCTTCTTGGTCTGTGGAGTATGTCGAATGTTTCTACAATGATGTATGTGTAGGGTGGGGTTTCAACTTCTTTATATTTCAGTTGTGATGGCACAGGACTTCACACAGGTCTCAACACATCTGCCTTTTGAGAGGAAGTAGCTGCAAACCCAAGGCCATTGTTAATCAAAGAACAGCTCAACCAGAAATGATATCTGAACACTGTAAATAGAAGTTTCCAGTGGGTGGCTGTGACCTTGCTCCTCACTGTAATCACATTCAAAAATAACACTTACTTGTCAGCTCTGAGAAACCATGCCACCCCGTGTCATTATGTATTGACTAGTTACAGGTCTAGTTTGACTTTTTTTAATTTTAAAATAGCATGCTTTAAGTAGCCCTTGCTAGTCATAAACTTAACTATTCTCTGGCCTCAGACTCCTGCGTTCTGAGATTTCAGAGGGGTGCTGTCATGCCAGGTATCTTTTTTGGTTCTGTGTTTTTAAAGAAATCCATTCCCCTGACACTCCACATTGCTTACAATGACCTGATCAACTGTAAATGTACTTTGTGTATCTTTCATTGAATCATTTTGACCTAAGAAATTAAATACAACATTTTAAAGAGGTTTTAAAAGTTATAATGAAGATCAAAGTATACACCTATGATCTCTTACTATAAAAGCTAGATTTAAGATATCATAAAGATTTAGCTTAGTAAAATCATAAGCAGTAACATGTGTTAATCCAAACTCCCTTTGAGGATACTTCATCCCTCAAGCCATAAAATTCCCATTAAACAAACCAACAAGTTCAATAATTAGTCTGTCAGATTTTCATGATTGGGGGGTGGAGGAAAGAACATTTTCTTAATTCAAAATTGTCTAAAATTTCAGTCTTGTATTTATTACCAATATTCTTGGCTCTACTACTGTAAGGTCATATTGTTAGACAGTTCATCCATCTCTTTCCTCTTCAAATCTACCCTGTGAAGTAGATATCCTCAACTTTACTTTCTTTGGGAAACAACTGAGACTCAAGAGAGCTATAGTGACCTGCCCAATGTGACAGAGCTGGTCAGTGGCCATCGACCTTCGTTATCGTGGCCCTATAAGTTACATTTTGTGAGTGGGCCACATGCTATTACTAGGTACATAATTTCTCTAAGATTAAGGTAGGAGAGGCCAAGAACAAGAGAATGACAAAATAAATAGTATAAGATGAATACGCTAGAAAAAATAAAAATGGTGATATGGCTAACATACATGTTATGAAAAGTATATGTCTGTGGTGTGAAGGTTGATATTGACTGCAAACTTGGATGAGATACAGCAACTAGGAAGCAGGCTCCCGGGGAATACCTGTGAATGATTGTGAATGTTAACTGACGTGGGAAGACCCAGCATTCCTTGGGCTGGGGTCCCAGCAGCATAAAAAGTAGAAAGCTGGCTAAGAACCAGCAATCGCTGCTCTCAGCTGCCTGACTGAAGAGAGGGTGGGACCAGCTGTTCACACTCCTCTTAAATGCTTTCCCAGCCTGTACTCCCAAAACAGGAGCCAAAATCCACCCTCTCTCAAGCAGGTTTTGTTGGGTATTTTGTTGAAGTAGTGAGACAAATCGCTACTGCTAATGCATGAGTACAGTAAAGTCTCTATTATAAAACGCAACAGCATCCTTCTTCTGACTTAGAAATCTCCAAAACTACCAGAGCTCACACTTAAATACTTCGTATAAGCACAGGCAATTTAAGCTCACTTTGCTATGAGAGGCAGTGAGCTATCTGGCAATAAAGACACTTATTACATAAGGCTGGTACCCAAGTTCAGTCTTCAGAAGCCATGTAAAATGGATGCAGAGAACTGACTCCACAAGCTTGTCATGTGACCTTCATATGTGTGCTGAGGCATGCTCATCCCCACACAAATATCATAAACAAACACACACTAATAATAAACAAACAAATAAGTAATGAAGACACTCTAAAACTCATCAGAAAAAGGACTAAAAATAATTGCTTCCATTGGGGTTTGCAAATGATCAGCTGTATTGAACTGAGGTCGTGCAATTAGGTCTAACCATCCCCAGAGCTTTCATCAATACATCAGCTGTGCAAGACAGAATAACACCCCAAACCCCAGAAAGTCAGCAGCCCGTCAGTGACTCAGACATGAGCAGACAGGAGTAGCTAATCTTACTTGCTTGGCTAGTGATATATTCCTGATTACAGTTCTCTTAATGATTAAGAGGTCTAATTGTTTCAGGTAATTATATTGAGCCTCTAATAGATACATTGCCAACATTATCTATTTCATAATTACTAAGCAAACATCCCTTTTAAAAATAAGTATGTTGAGCTTACTCTTAAAAGGATCTAGTAAATTGGGTTTTAATGCCTTTAATACCTGTGACTCTATTATTGAGGCATTACTGCTAGGAATGTTATTACTATTTTACAGGAAATTAAAGTAAGAACTATCTTATCCTCAACGGCTAGAGTATTGTGTTGTTTCTGACTCTACCATCCCACCCATTCCTCCCCAGACACTCAAGGTCTACAACATTAACTCAATCTTATTGTCACTCCCCTCTTTCCATCCAATAAATAATCAATTAGACCAATGTTCCAACTATGCAGACTTTCTCATTTCTATCTAGTGTGTGTGTGTGTGTGTGTGTGTGTGAGAGAGAGAGAGAGAGAGAGAGAGAGAGAGAGAGAGAGAGAGAGAAACAGAGACAGAGAAACAGAGACAGAGAAATGGGGGGGGAGGTGGGGTAACCGCGTTCATATGTAGGTACATCCAGCCAATGGAGCCCAAATGTCTATGCCAGAAATGTCTAGGCCAGATGTCTTCCTCATTCACCCTTCATTTTAACTTTTGAGACAGATTCTCTCATCAAACCTGGAGCTCATTGACTCAACAAGGTTGGCTGTCCAATGAACTACAAGGACCTTCATGTTTCTGCCTCCTGCCACTGCACCCCTAGCCTAGCCAGTTGGGATAACAGATGCATGCCCCTCGACCTGGCATTTGCATGGAGGAGATTTAAACTTAGGTAATCATGCTTGCATAATAAGCATGTTGTCAGTTGAACTATCTTTTAAATTCTTTATCTACATCTACAGAAATATTTTTAGAATAAAGTTTCATCATTTTGTTTTCCTTCATCAAATATTCACCAAACTCATTAATAAATCAAAGCCAGTGCCTACCTCAAACATGGGGAATGTTGTTCATTATTACATAGTAATTATTGTCGATAGAACAGATGTTTAGTACTGTCTGTAGAATTTAGGTTTAGAAAATCGCTTGTATTATGTTTTGTTTTATTGTCAGCTTCTTAGAGAAACGATTTGGAGTAGGCAACCATACTGTATTTTTTTCCAGATTACTGCATGTCACGGTCTGAATTAATTTGTCTAAGGAAGTAGTTTTCTTATAAAGAATTCAACTACTGTTTTTCAGCTTTCTCATGATGCAAAAATACTGAGCTATAGTTCTAAGGACAACGAAGAAATTTCAGACTCTTGCTGCCATGCAGAAAACGATTCAAATTAAATCTGAAACAATTTTCTTGATAGAAAGCAGGTTGTACTATGTATGGGAAAAGAATTACAGGAAGAATGTCAAACTAATTTAGGATCAAGAAAACGGAACAGATGCCCACAATGAAGTCATTACCATGCCCTATAACAGCAGTATGCCTGCATTGATAGGCATGAGAATAATTGCACAGCTATCAGGAATATGTGGGGCATAATCTTATCAGACTCATTCAAAGAGTTACACAACAGCTGGAATTCTATTAAAGGAAGCTATGTATTTGTGTGTTTGCCAACAATTCATGAATCCAGAATTAGTTCCTTCTGCAGTTTTTGTGCACTAAAGGGTGAACCAAAAAGACTCATTGTGAGATCCACTCTAAAATAATTTCTCACACAACCATTAAGATATATTTCCATAAGAATCTTACCGAAAGCCAATCAAACGGACTACTTGGCAAACCTGTGGAATTGTAAACGCTTTTGGTTTGAAACAGATGTGTTGGGTTTTCAGTATTAACTTCCAAGTTGTTACCAATGTTCTGATAAGTTATGGGGATGGGCTGGAATAGTTCAGAAGAATTACTGGATTAAATGTTTATTTTATAATTCAAGTTTCATGAATAGTTCCTGTGTGCCTCATCATAACTAATTAAAAGCTGGAATGGGTAACTGATGGGACATAAAATAGAGCTGTGGCAGCTGAATTATGAAAGTAGTCACCACAGTCAATCAGCGATTATGGAGTTATGTCTTCCAGAGCTTCACAAAACCGTAGCAGAGAAGGAAGAACCAGCCTGGGATCTGCAGGTGTCAAACTTTCTAGCCGCTGTGGTCCACACAGCTTTCTAGAGAAAGGGGGTTTGCTCGGAGTCTTAAGGCAAGCACAATAGAGTGGGAAAAGAAGGTGACTTTAATATAAGCACAGTTACTACTATTCCGCCTACACAAAATCCAAAGGAAAAATCATTGCCTTCCTGTTTATAATGTTTAAGCCAATACAATGATTTTCTTAAATGTCTTTAGATATGTAGGTTCCAAACAGATGAGTAACTATCAAGATTCCACTATAAGAAGGGACAATGAACACAATTTAATTTTTTGTTTATCTGACTGTGGGGGGTTTATCATATAGTGAAATTTCCACTGTTAATAATCTTTAAGACCTTATTTTATTAATAGTCACAAAGAAAAGGTATAAAAATCCTGCTTCAAAATAAATTCCCATTGAAATAAGTAAGTAGAGTCTTGAAACACAATATGAATGAATTTCCTGCAGCCAAGATACAATGGGGAATTTACTACTAGTGATTGCAGGAGGATAACAAAGTAACAAGAGTCTTTGGCTGCTGCATATTTATGTAAGGGAAAATGCTGTGGTAGGAGCTATGACCTTGACAGGAGGTCTCTGTTTACTCTTCAGATGTGCTAACTTTCCAGCTCTCCAGCCTTCAATAGCTCACCCTGGCACTGTCGTCTCTTCAGTGGAGCCAGGGCCCTTAGAGCTGTTGAGGGGAAGGATTACAAGACAAGAAGCTTTGCAAGCCCTAAAACCGACAGCAAGAGACATCCCTAGGAGACCTTTTAAATCCACCTTTGAACGTAGGCATTTTTCTTTGTAAACTATCTTGCTTGTATCTTGTCCTTTATGTCCTAAATGTACTTCAAACTATAGTCTTCATGCGCTCCTTATTCCTCAGCTGTCTCTATATAGAGTGCAGCTGGCATTCACTTTGAATCAATGGCTTCGACTGTGGACCCAGACTGAAAGTATTTCTAGCCAGCTCTAGGCTCCAGGGCCTTTTCTGGGCTGAGTGAAACAGGAACTCGGGGATCGTTACCAAGTGAAATTACCTGTGGTAGAGTCTGAGATGAGCCACTTTAGCCCCGCCATTTGTGCGGTTCTCCTTCACTGAAATGTGATGGTCAAAGGGTCGCTGGCGTTATTTCTTGAAAACCCTTAATCACCAAGGGCAAGTGGGTAATGGTTAGAGTCGATAATGGAGAAAGAACAGATCGTCTCAGTGTGCATTAGGAAGCACAGCCAGCCCCAGCCTGTCCCTCCCGGACCTGACGTCGGTGTGCATACTGAAATTTATTTTCAGTAGCAATTGCTATGTGGAAAATGATCAGACTTCTTATATTCTTCCAATACCCAAAATGGAAAAGAAAATAAAGTAGAATATTAAGCATAATTTAACATATTTATTTTTTCCTCTTTTTTGTTTTTTTTTTCTTTAAAATGTCTCAGCTTTAACATAATTGTCAACAATTTATGTAACAAAGATTCTATAGACTAGGGAAGAAATGACTGACTCATTTAATAGTCAAAATTAGGACGACGTGCAGGTGCTGATGGAATGCATCAGCTTCTCATGAGCAGTTCCTGTGTGCCTTATCATAGCTAATTAAAAGTCAGGACGGTAATTGATGGGACATAAATTAGAGCTTGTGGCAGCTGAATTATGAATGTAGTCGCCACAGTCAATCACCGATTATGTAATTATGTCTTCCAGAGCCCCACGGAGCAGAAGGAAGGAGCCGAGGAACCGTAGAGTTACTTTGAAGCTTCTCATTGATTCCAGCTTTGAAGCCAGAGTCATGACTACCGTTGTGTGTGCGTCAAGGAAGTGAAAGACTGAGGATCACTTTTAGAAGGCCTGAACTTTCTATATATTGTTGTAATTATGTTCACCAATCAAGAAAATGGAAATGTGAGAAGCACAAAAATGAGATACCTAATTCTAAAATAGTACTGATACACAAAGAACACGACTTATTTTTAAATTCTCTCTTTACATTTTTCCGTCACTGTGTATGTGTTAAATGTGGGGTTTTGGAGTATGCATGTGTGGTGCATGTTTATGCTGGCACAGTAGCCTCGGCATGATGTGCACAGGCCAAAAGATGTCAGATGTCCTACCTGCCATGCATACTCTGATTTGTTCCCTTGGTTTGGGGACACAGTCCTGAAATCTCAGCACTTGTGACCTGACCCTGGAGTTAGGCTAGCAACCAGCAAGCCCCAAGGATCCTTCTATCCCCAGCTCTCACAGTGCTGGGGTTGTAGAAGCATGCAAACCTACACCTGGTTTTGCATGGGGATGCTGAGGATTCATTGAGTAAATAGTTGGTAGCATGAGTAACTGAGTTTGGATCCCCAGAACCCCACATAAAACCATGATTCTTGGAGGGTAGGAGGTAGAGACAGGAACCTCCCTTGGGCTCAGTGGCCCATCTAATAAATGAGTGAACTTCAACTCTTGAGACCCTGACTCAAACAATATGGTGGAAAATGAATGACAAAAACACCTATATTACTGAGGGTAATTATTTTAAAACTGGGTTTCATTTTAACTGTCTGAATTCTTCTCTTTTGTATAGTCAATACATACATACATACACACACACATATGTATACAGAGATATAGTCTTCTCGTTTATTTTTGAGACTTTATTTTAATTACAGCATTTCTCTCTTCTCTTTCCTTTCTCCAAGCCCTCATATATGCAAGCAAGGCAATACACATTCATATGTGGAGAATAAGATTCTGAAAACTACTTCCCATAGTGATAAGAAATTGCTATCAGAGAATAAAGAAAATAGAAATTGCTAATTTCCTGTTTTATCTCCAACTGTAATTTCTTTTAGTATTATTCCTAAGTCTATTGTAATCATATTAAATCATATTTTCAATACATTGCCCTTGGAGGATTTGGACAATTTCATTTCAAGATAGCATTGTTCATCCCTCATTGTTCCTGATTCAACTTATTGTGAATAATATAAAGTCTCATACAGCTATGTAAATGATATGGAGAAAGCTTTCAGATATAGATATAGCATTCTAGAGTATGCTAGATCCCCTGAATGTTAGGGAAGATCTGGAGGGACAATGGCATAGATGGGAGGAATCGGTGAAGTCATCACACTTTGGACACAAGCTTTGGGACTGGCTTTCACTGGTCACTTCCTGAGCCCTTGCAGAATTCTTCTCCAAGATCTCAAAAGAACGTGTGTTGCTAGACTATTTGTGTCCCAGGAGCTATAGCAGCAACTTTAGTACGAGATTGACTATAAAGGAAGGCAACTTCTAGTGACTCTAACATTTGTTTTTGTTTCAGTTCCCTTGTAGGTTGGTCTAATTTAAAAGACTTGAAAGGATCTTACATTCTTGAGGTAAACTACAGTTCTAATCTCAACCTAAAATAAAGTAAAAAATAAAATTCTTCAGTTTTAGCTCCTGGTATTTTCTGCTGCTAAACTGTGGCTGGAGTTTCTTCATTCGCCTATCTAAAATTCCTATGTAGAAACAGATGAAAAGTTAGAAAAATCTCAAGCCTTGAGGCTTGTTTCTGAGCAATCTCCTCACAAAGATGTTGAAAGTCATACTTTTCAATAAACTTCCCAGCTTGGCTAGATGCCAACCTCATGTCAACCCCCCAGACCCTGTCACCATCATAGGTCCACTGGTTCTATAATTTGGTGAACGTGACCATCAACTCGAAGCAATTTAAATGATCTGTTAGCAATTTACATCTTAAGTCTTCCAACCAAAAAAAGCCCAGGACCAGGTTTCAGCTCAGAATTGTATAAGATTTTCAAAGAAGAACTAATACCAATACTCCTCGAAATTGTTCCACAAGATTGAAACAGAAGGAACTCTTTTTATGAGGCTACAATTACCCTAATACCCAAACCACATAAAGACATTACTAAGAAAGAGAATTACAGACCAATCTCATTCATGAACATTGATGCAAAAATACTAAAGAAAGGACGTCAGGGCAGCGTGCCGAGCGCCGCGTGGGAACCTGGCGAAGACGGCATTGGGCGCCGTGGTTCAGGGACCTTTACTTTGAAACTCAGAGGTTCCCTTCTAGCCCAGATGACTTTTTACGAATGCCTGTTAATAAAAATCAGGTGGAGTGAAAAAAAAAACTAAATAAAATACTGGCAAATTGAATCCAAGAACACATCAGAACCATCATCCACCATGATCAAGTCGGTTTCATTCCAGAGAGTCAGGGATAGTTCAACATACAAAAATCTGTCAACATAAACTTGAACCTGAATGTGAACTTTTAAGTATACTGGAACCTGACAATGGTGTCATTCATGCATATAACTAGACAAACACAAAAATGGCTGTCTATTTATTTAATTGACTCACGCCAGCATTTCTTTAAATGACCATCTGCAATACTTAGTGAAGTACAATGGTATTGAAGGAAGTTAATGGTATTGAAGCTTCCTTCTCAGAAAGATGAGTAGGTTCCTTGTAGTAGCCCAGCAAGCTAGCTTCCATCGGAGATTCATACTCTGTTTCAGCCTTTGCTCATTTGCATCATCAAAGTAATGGTTACTATGAGTTGAGCGCCTCTTCTGAGAACCATAGACTATCTGCAACTTAAAAACCCAGTCCTAAGAAGTTCCGCTGGTAGACATTCCTGTACCAAGGTGAAATATATTGCAGTTTTTGCATGCATGCATTCTTTGGCCCTGTACTGCCTCCTTCACTATCAAAATGCGTAATGTCAAATTGTGATAACGTCTCATGCAAGTTTCCCCATGAGCATACGATGGGGGACATGTCTATTTTTCCACCTAGAGAGTAATGTGTTCTCTAAAATGTGGAAATGGTTTGTAACAAATTTGAGGATTTTCAGAGGGCGTGCAAATTTACTAGCTTATCAGCATTTAACATCTACTCTATAAGTGATTTAGAATGAACAATAAGGTTTAGTTTCAGCCTCATCTTTAAACATTTAAAATAAGAAGACTAAATGAAATCAAACATATGCTTACCAGAAAAATGGATATAACATATAAATGCTTCTATTCCATAGCCAGAATTTATTTTATCACAGTTTCAGCAATTTTGACTTTTATTCTTGTAACGATTTTTTCCACCCAAACACACTTGCCTCTGTTATCTAGACTACATGTCCTTGGAGGATTTGGGACCAGAGACTGACTGATGAATATTTACTGAATTCAGTATATAGTATAAGTCCATAAAAGCTTCCATAGTGGGTGGTAGGAAGGTGTTAAAATAATATGACAAATAATAGACCCAATTGGACGGGTGAACTTTTGAAATGTAAGTGAGTCTTTTCCTGCAGTTTAAATAAAAGAAACTGGTGGAAATGATGGAGAATTATTTATACAATTGAGTCAGTCAGGCTGGAGAAATGGATCAGGGGTTAAGAGCACTGAGCGCTTTTCTAGAGGATCTGGGTTCAGTTCTGAACATCCACATGACAGCTCACAACAGTCTGCAATTCCAAGATCTGACATCATCACACAGACATACATGCAAGGAAAACACCCATCATATAAAATAAAAATAGAGTAATAAAAAGAATATATTAAAGAAGATGGAGTTTGGTATACTCTTTGGCTACATCATGAGTTTGAGGACAGCCTGGGCTATTTGTGATCCAGTCTCAAAAGGAAAGGAATGAGTCGGTCTAGACTAATTCTTTAAAAGTTGGCTTAGAGGAATCACTTTAAGGAATCAAAGAAAAAATGCTGCCACACTATAGGCAGTGGATGATATGTGAAAGGAAGTCGGAACAAATGGAATTGAATTACAACAAGCCAGCAGGGGATTTCTGAGATGTCTCTAAAGAGCTTTTTATAATTAACACTTGATTCCCTTTCTTCGTTCTATTAAAGTACATAGTTCGTTTAGGGTCAAACAAAAATTTGCTAGAAATATGATTATTGCTTCTAACCATTTTGATATTGTTATAGACAACAGTAGACAGCTTGTTTAAAAAACAGTTCTTAAGAACTCAAATTCTATTCTGTGAGACTTGTATTTGCCAACAAAGACACAAAGGCAGTACTGCAACATGGCGTATCTAACACTTCTACAGCTGTGTACATGTCTGGTAGAATTTGAGGCACTGGACTTTTCTCCCACAGGAGACACTATGGCTGCCTAAAAGAACTCACAAGAGCAGTTATTCTTTACTAACGACCACGAAAACTCAAGCTTCCTCAGCAGTGACCGGTGAAGGGGCACTGGAAATCTGGCAAAGCTGAAACCCAAGCCAGGTCTACTCCAAGGTCAGGCATCTCTGTGACATGTAGTCTCTTTTACAGGTGTTTTCATCTGCTTCAAGCCGCAAGCAGAAAAACAGACACCAGAACAGAGATATCAATCCAGCCAATAGTCATCCTATCATATTTCACTAATTATATTTTAAACTCCCTGTAAAAGACAAATGTGTGTGCTATTCAAAATCAGTGAAAACCAGCATTCTGTCAAAATAAAGTTGAAATATTTCTTTTTATTACGTATAACTTCATTTTATTTTTGTTTGAGTATTATATTCATCTGAACACTTACACTGTAATACACCCTGGCATTACTAGGAGTCAGAATTTGCTTTGACTCAGCCTTTCCATTTGAGTGCACAATTTGGCTCTGCAGGCTGAATAGTGACGAAAATGGAAGTCAATCAACTGCATGCTGGATGATCCTTAAATCAACTTACATCATTTGTCTTTAAATCTTTCCACATGGTGTGACACCCAGTAGTGCATAAAAATAAATGCTGAAGAAAAAAAACACATGGACTTTTCTGACATTTCCTTAGGAATTAGCATCAGATAACTCTTGAGCGGTCTTCAAACATCAGATTTGGGCTCTTCACTGGAGTCAATAGTGATACAGCAAAGTAATTTCTGAGCAATCAGTGGAAATTGTGGATCAGGATAAAATCGCATTGCTGAAGAAGGTAAGAAAATTTAGAATGAAAGCTACCATGTATGCTTTGGAGATAACTGTGTTTGAACACAGTCGGTGTGAGGTCCTTGGAGATGAATGTCACCTCTGAATCTGGTATTAGATCTTACTCAGATAGCTAAGTTCCTAGGAAAACCCTCATTGCCTCACTGGGGCGCCCAGTCAAGGTGTTGTCTTTTGACTACACTGTCATTCATTTCAATACAACAGCAGGATTGCCATGGAAAGGTTCATTCATGTGACTCGTAATACAGAATATAACGACATACTTTCAGTTGATGCTGCGAAGCTTTCCGTTCATTCTGAACACGGAGGCTCATGACAAATCATCCCAAATTCCTAGGAGTCCTTTGTGTTTGGATGACAGCGTGTTTTCTAGCTAAGGATTTTATGTATGGAGCTTTTCAGAGTCTCATTACAGAAACAACCTAAATGCCCCTCGACTGAAGAATGGATAAGGAAAATATGGTACATTTACCCAGTGGAGTACTACACAGCAGAAAAAAATAACGACATCTTGAATTTCGCAGGCAAATGGATGGAGCTAGAAAACATCATTTTGAGTGAAGTAACCCAGACCCAGAAAGACAATTATCATATTACTCACTCATAAGTGGTTCTTAAACATAAAGCAAAGAAAAACTAGCCTACAATTCACAATCCCAGAGAACCTAGACAACAATGAGGACACAAAGAGCAACTTACATAGATCTAATCTACGTGGGAAGTAGAAAAAGACAAGATCTGAGTAAATTGGGATCATGGGGACCATGGGAGAGGGTTGAAAGGGAGGGGAGAGGCAGGGAGGGGAGCAGAGGAAAAGGTAGAGCTCAATAAAAATCAGTAATAATAATAATAAAAATCTCATTACGTAACTTAGTTTCAGAGCCATAAACCGTGTGTTCTGTTTGCAAGTCACCTTCCATGGTATAGAGAGTGCCACTGGCTTTTTCTGCAGCTTGCGGATCTCTCAACTCACCCTCAAGATTGAAAGGAGCTGACGTGATTGTGAATACGGCAGCTCAAGAGTTTCATATTAACTAATGTTTAGGACCCCAAGGCAGATGGTGATATCTTTTCATGTTAACTCCTATTTCTAAAATTACTTGGGGGGGGGGTGTGAAACAGTTAAGAGAAAGCCAACTTCCCTCAAATTTGACTTGGTAGTAAATTCAATAAATACTTTTCCAAATCATCTTACGCTGTACTTCCAGTCAGGGTTTTAGATGTAGAATAAGCTTTTGGAGTCTTGGGTCCTTAGCTAAACCTGCACTTAGCTTCAGACTGCTTACAGTTCAATCATGTTTAATAGGCCCCAGGCCCATTAAATATAATTGTAACCATCAGCCTGTGCTTAACAGTAAGTGGAAAAGAATGGATGCCACAGACCTTAATATTCACAAAGCCTGGTCTAACTGGCTTTTTACTGGAAGACCATGTCCAGCTCTGGGCTCAAAATGTGGAGATTGAGGAGAATTTGGAAAGAGTTCACTAAAGCCCTTAGTGGTTCAGGGAAATGGATTTTGGATGTAGAAAATAACAATAAGGAATAGTTTTATATATTTAAATAGGTGAAAGCAACTTGTATTGAAAAGAATAAGTGAAGATTTATTGTCAGTGAGAGAAATTACATCCAACTTTGGCATAGGAAACTATTTTTTTTTAACCTCGAAAATTATTAGGCTTGAATCTGAAATCCAGATATAATTGTGTAGTTTTCTCTGAGGTGCATAAAGTGGAGCCCGTCTCGGGGAGCTGAGATGATTTATGTCCTTCTGTAATGGGAGGTGAAGCTAGAGGCATTTTCTCGGTTTCTCTTTTCCTCACTCTCAAATTCTAATTCTGTGTATTAATCAGTTTTCTGTTGCTGTGAGGAGAGATTCATTTTCATCCAGAGCTTTAACATGATTGCCCCGCCTTCTTGTTTTGAGCCTCTGTTGCCGTAAGACATCATAGTAAGGACTTGTCATTGTCCCTTACCCTGCTTCCGTCCAGGAGACCCCACTTTCAAAATATTCCACCATATCTCAGCGGCGCCACAGGCTAATGGTCAAGATTTGAGTATGTTAGGCCATTTAGGGACATTTAACATCCAAATCATAACATTCCCATAGCCAAAAATTTACACAGTCTTATGTCTGTTTAAAGGCAAGAAATGTTCAAGAAAAATCCACATATGAGATGGAATCAACTTAAAAAAAGCCAGCTGTCAATCATTGCCGCTTTACGATGCTTTGTGTGTGGATCCAGATAAGGCTATAAGGACCGTACCAGCTGACCGCAGATTACAGAAGAGTAAATGCTAACTGCTTTTGCTGTAAGAACAGATAGTGAGACCCTAAGATACAACTTCAGAGAGTCTGCTGAGCTTGAACAGAAGAGGAACAGAAACTATAGAAAGAGAAGCACTTTTTTCCAAACGGAGTTTCTGGCCTGAGACGACAGGGAAAGGCAACATTTGTCCTTGATGATTCCCTAAGCCCAGATCTTACGCTTCTGGTATCTTGTTACTACCTCCTGACTGGTCAGATATTTCTGGAAGCAAGCACTTTGGATTTTTCCTTTTCTACAATAAAGACACATTTACTATGAGCCTGTCTTATTCCTGAGATTTTGAGTTATTTGCTGATCAATGTCAAAGGGTAATATAGCCTTAATAGCTGTGTGCCTATTTCATGGAGTTTCTACTGGGGGCAAGTCTAGCTTATTTGTTAGGGAAGAACGGAAGGTATAGTGTGCTGCCCTGGCGGTTAGAACATCACATGCAAAGCAGGGAGCAAAGGCAACAACTGGGCCGACACCCAGTTAAAATATCATACTCTCTACTCCTCCGTTCTGATGAAGGTTGGTATGAAAAACAAACATGTATGCAGAAATCTAAAATTAAGCTATTTTTTAAATACTCTTTCATAAGTTACTAATTGTGCTAATACCTAAATGGTAAATAATAATAGCAAGAGAAAACTTTGCCTTTTATTTAATCCCGGTTGCAAGTCAATAACGTCACATTGTTAAAAGTTTTGTTCTGGTCTTAAAGGCAACTTTTTCTTACTATAACCCAGGCTGGCCAGGTACACCTTACATAGCTAAAGATAGCAGTGACTTGAGGCAATCCTATCTCAGCCACTTAAGTGCTAGGATTTCCACACCCAGATAAGATAGCTATAGATAATAAAGAATTTAACTTTCTTTGCTTTATTTATTTACCATAAGGAAACCTTTTAAGAGATTTGAATCTTAAGCAGTACTAATGGTATATGATCTATGACTCTCCAAAGATTTCCTGGGCTGCTTCAGTAAATTGAGAATGGTTAAGTCCCTCCCCCGATCCCCGTATTTAAAGTTGCACCATTTCTTGTTTGCTAAAGATCACTGCGCTTGAGGGCCAGAGAAGCTGCTGCTTTGCAAAGGTAGAAGCTCTTAGGAAATGCTTTGCAAGCAGCCAGATATGTGTAACTAAGAACTGTTGCCTAAGACAGAAATTCTCAGGGAAGATGTGAGCAGTAAACTTGTGTGCTTGTTGTAATGAATCTTAAGTATGGCATACAAACTATGAGTTCTAGAATAGATCAGTTAACAGTGATCCTTAATATTTGTTTTGCAGTTTTTAATGTACATCCATGTAAAGTCATCTGGCCATTAAAAGAGCTTGTGGAGTAGAAGAAATGGGCATTATCATATCTGTCTGATACATGATAAAATAAAGCTTGGAGATGTCCTTACCCAATTTTATAAAACTAATAAAGACCAGTAGTCAAGTTTGCTTACATTTCATCATCTGTCTGGGGAATCTTACTTCAAGTTCTTTCCTCAGTACGTACAGATATTGGATTAAATCAATTCTACTAGGAAGTCTTAGATCTAAGGCTTTTGCTGCAGAATCTATCACCCACTCCAAACATGGTTCACATACACGCTGATGCCAGTACTACCCACAGCCAGGCTTTCCACAAAGAAGGATGAAGATACAGGTAGATAATGTCTCCAAGATGAGACAGCTCCGTGTTAGTATCTGCTCACAGCTAGTGTCTCTCCATTGGCACTCACAACCACAAAGAGGGCAAGGTCAACAAGGGAGATAGGGAATTGCTGGTTGGAACGTCTCCTAAGAGCAAGCTTACTGGGTCAGAACAAAGTCCTCCCCTGAGCTAACAAATACCGTTCTTCACCTGCTGAAGTAAGCACTTCAGACTAAGTCACATAAATGCTGGCCTTGCCCTCTTGTAAGAACTGAACGAAGTCTGTTCTGTGCAAGGGAAAACCAATGCTCATGGCAAATGTCAGGCTATAGGGAAACCGTGAGCACTGGGGTCAGAACTGCCTGAGTTTGTCTTTGAGGCTCGCCATTCCTAGTGGAACAATGTTACAAAAGCAACTTCACCTCTCTCACATCTCCTATTATGTAAAATGCTTCCTAGCTAGCGTTCAAGACTTATCAGTTGCTGTGCGGGGTTTTAAATGAGAGCTACAAAGGCCAGTAGCATGACCTTACTATGTATAGATGGTAAGAACAGCTAAAGAACTCCGATAGCTAATCTCTAGTGGTTCGAAGGATACCTACAAGCCAAGCTGGACATTATTCTATTAGGAGGCAAATCCCGGGGTATTATGGAAATGTTCTCTATTATGAATAAGGTATGGATTAAAAATTGCTGTAATATCACTTAAACATTGAAAAGATTTAGTCATCGAATTTACATGTAAATTTGTAAGCTATAAACATGCCCATACACATCATTTGAACCTCTTATCCACTTACATGTAAGTTACCACTCACTAACTGAGGTGATTTTAAGATGCCATGCATTCGGTGGCTAAGGACCAAACTAATAACGCTTTGTTCTCAGCGGAAACAACTTACTTGTTTCCATTGATCTGCTAATTTCCCTGTATGTAGGCATAATAATAAATATTCTAGGAGAATTTTTCTTTGCTTTTGTGTGTTTCTCTAATTAGGAAGATTCCAGAAAAGTCAAGGACTATTTTATTGTGCCATTCCTAGAGCAAATCATTCAGGATTTATGAACAGACATACTTTCCAATATTCAAACTTACTTAGGCCTCCCTTGTTTATAGCAACAATCAAACAAACGAACAAGCGAACAACCGCAACAACAACAACAAAAACCAATGTGATCTGCTGGGTTACAAATTAATGACCTTTCCCGGTCTGATTATATTTCCAGGGGCTGCCAATAAATATAAGAGGAAAGTCACTCCGCACAGTAAGTGAACTTTCTGTTTGTGTATCGCAGATCATAGCCCTTTATCAAAACTAATAATGCAGTTTTACTTTTTACAGGAAATGGAAACTAAAACCTCTACAAATGGATGCAAGCATCCAGAATGGCTCTCAAATGGGCAGTGCTGAAACCTGATCCGGCTGCTTGTCAATTGCATCATTCAGAGATGACATCAGCAGCAAGGCTGCAGCCAATGCTGGCACGTCACCCTTCCCGTACCACAAATAAAATCACACTCTGCAAAAATATAATCACCTCCAAGGCTGCAACTTGAACCTTGAAACCTAATTAAGCAACTTTTTATCAGCTCTATTGATAAGACCTGGATCAGGTTCCATATAAACTCGCAGCGACCAATGCTGATAAAACATGTTGTTACCAGTGTATCATTCTAGAAGAAAGGTAGGCTGATGATGGAGACAGTACTTACATTATTTATTTCTGATTTTGTTTATGATCCCTTTTATCTAACTGCAACCCTAAGCTGGAACTTATCACCAGGGCCATGCCCTTTGGTCCTCCTTAGACCGTCCTGTTCCATCTCATCAATAGTAAAGATATGGCGCCTCTTTACCTGGGGGATTATGTTCATTGAGTATCACAAGGGATGCTGGTGTGGGTCTTCTTTTCCTGATCTGTGGACAACAAAGGCACAGCTGATATCAATGTGAGAATCAGACCCTCCTCTTCATTGACTCTACAGCATGCAAGCCTACCTGCCCTCCTCTTTTCCCAGCACACGTGAAGGAACTTCTAGAAAGAACACAGCATACACTCACTATATATTTTAGAGCATAGTAAGCAAGCTAGAACTGCCAGATATTACTAACACCTTTTTTGACCAAGAAGTTACATTTTCAAAGGAAAAAATAATAATAATAGTTGTATATCATAAAACTATGCAACTGAGGTTAATATATTGTAAAGTACAGAGGTGACTTACTATTTAAGTGACTGGTAAAGCTCCATGACAAGGGCAATGACATCATGATCCCTTGCTCTTATCTAAATGAGGCAAAAGAAACTCAGAAGCCTCAAATTTCTCTTACGTGCTATAATTAAATTGACAATGTAAGTTTTAGATTTCAATTTGTCTGATTAACTTTCTACTTTCTAACTTAATATCTAGATCAAGTTGGCAGGTCAACCAAAAATAAGAATCTCATAAGAATGTGTGTTTAAATTCCTTTAGGCAGTGCTAATTGGAATCAGTGGGTTAGAAAGAATAAAAGGGAGAGAATACGAAAGCGAGAGGGCGTGTGAGTGGGTGTTAAAGAAACGGGAGGGGAGAGCTGAGGTAGATATGGCTAAGATATACCATATATTGTGAGATATTGTAGATAAATAAGTAAAAGTTACTAAAAAAGTAACTCAATTGAAACTAAGAGCAGGCGGATTTACCAGCTTGTCATAGGAATCACAGGAACAGAGTCTGACCCTCTTGCTTCAGGTTGTCTTTATCCATGCAGTGTGAGCCCATGGCTAAATTCCCAGAATACTTGTCAGTAGGATAAAAGAGAAAGGATACAAATGGTGCTGTTCAAGATGGAAGCCATGTTCAGTTCAGTAAACAGATCTGGCCCAGGTTATGTGTATCTGGTCTAAATCTGGGTGGGTCTATTGTGGAGGCATCTTATAAAGTCAGACTCCCAGTACATAGTGTAAGACTTTGTACCAACTATTTGGGAGAGGATTCAGGGGTCCTCTGGGTCCTAAGTGACTAATGAATTAGATTGGCGTCCCCATTATTTCTTTGCTCTCCCCGCCAGTCTCCACACTTTGTTTCTTGGCCACTGAATATCTTTTAAGTGGGTCCATTGCACCCAGTGTCTAAGTAAACATGAACATGATACAGCTAGAAACCAATGTCAGACATAAAAAAAGGAACCTAGGAAAAAGTAATAGAGCATTTTTCATACCCATGGCTCATATAGAACGCACAACTATGGCTAGGGATACACAATAAAAACTCATAAAAATGCAGCCTGCAATATTAAACTAATCTAGGATTTACTACTTTAATTTCTACATTACTTCTTATTTTCTAAGTAACAAAATAAAAGAGTGCTAATTTTTGGCAATGTTTTCAAAGTTTCTCTAAATGTTGAAACTGTTACTTTAAGAAGAAAAGCCCAGGACATTGCTTCAGACCAGAATGTCTAACAAATGGATGTTTATTTTATATAGAATGAAGTGATGCTAAAATCTTAGCCAGTCATTCCCCCAGCACAACCCAAACACAAGTACAAAAGCAGACCCACTTCCTCTCTCTGAAAGTCACAAAATCAGCAAATGCAAAAAGCAGAGACCCTTTCACCTAGTAAGAACGCATGCCCTTCCTGCCCATCATCCTGGAACCGCTCCGGGTCCACTCCCCCTTACCTGTTCGGCTGCCTCTGGAGCGATCTGACTCTGGAATAAAGGCACAGCAAATTGTATCTTTTTGGGGCTGTTGGGCTCCATGTTAGCGATGAGAATAAGACAGAGCGGTGAAGCACTCACAAAGACAAACCCAAGTGGTGTCTGGAGTGTTCCTGAGGCACGCCGCTTCACCTAGCCCCACACACGGTGCTTTGTAACAAATCTCTGTAATTCCAGCCTGCGCAAGTGAAGATGCCGAGGTTTGAGCAACTCCCTTCTTCAGTATCCAGTGATGCCTGCCTTGCCTGATCCCCCACCAATCTTCTGAATCCTCTCAACACAATTGGGAAAGGAAGAATAAGCTAATTGTGTCCCTGCTCACTAATACACATGCCAAGCTTTCACTCAGCGGCTAATTGAAATTGCAGTGCTAGCCTTGAAGGCCCCGCTGCCCTGGGATTTAAAAGAGAGGCTCTATCCACTGTACATTACTCACCGGCCGCTCAAAAGTGCAGCCTAAGCTCCCTGGAGCATTGCAGGGATGGGTCATCCATTATTGATTAACATAAAGCAGGAAGTTTTTAGAGCTGGGGGCAGGGCCTGGCTCTAGAATCATGTCATTTCTTTGTAGCAACTTACGAGTCAGACACCTTTGCTACTTCACACTCGACCACCACATCGATGAATGGCTATCAACAATAAACCACAGCCAATAAAATCAGCTATATTTGCACTTCAAGATCTGGTTAGGCTAGCCCTGCCCCAGGGCTGAGCAGATCTTAGTTCAAGTTCCACTGTTAATCAGCACTGTGGCCTGGAGGAAATCCCAGCATATGTCTGGGCCCCCACACTTTCAGTGGGAAAATGGGCGGGAGGGAGTTAGATTAGATGACCTTTATGGTCCCATCCTGTTCTAACATACCGTAATTAGAGTTCATGGTTTAAATTTGAGTAGAAAGCATTGGGCAGCTAAATTTAGCAAACAGCTTGAAAGTCACTGCTATTTCAGTGGCCTTTATTTTGTTTCTGAAGGAGCCAGTTACATCCTCTTTCTTGGAAGAATCCAGAAATGAGTGGAAAACATTAGTGAAAAGCCAGTCGTGTCTGACACCATGGCTTGTTGTCAATTATGGGGCTGTATGCAAAGATGAAAATTTGAGGAACAGTCTAAAAAGGATCACTTTCAGAAAGATGATGTGTCAAGTGACTATGGTCACAGAAGACACTGACTTGGTCATCTCGGAAATTCAGTAATATCAAACAGTAGGCAGCCATATCACCAGAACCAGTTTGGCTTCACAGAATTCACTCTTTTCTGTTTGTTTTATTTTTTTCCCTCTGTTTTGCTTTTGTTGTTGTTGTTTGTTTTTCGAGACAGGGTTTTTTCTGTGAAAACAGTCCTGGTTGACTTGGAACTCACTATGTAGACCACACTGACCTCGACCTCACAGAGATCCATTTGCCTCTGCCTCCCGAGTGCTGGGATTAAAGGTGTGTGCCACCACTGCCGGGCAATCCACTGCTTACTGAAGAAAGCCTGGAAATGAGCTGGCCTCAATGGAAAGAGGAACTTCAGTTCTTTACTTCTCTGTTTGGAAGGTGTGATTTGGTGACTACTACCTTTAAGAATGTAGCTTTTAGATCCATCAAATGCATTTTGATACTGTATAAAAGTGTAGGTATTTATAAGTGAAGTTTCCTTTATTTTGAAGGTCTGCTTTCTTTCTTTCTTTCTTTCTTTCTTTCTTTCTTTCTTTCTTTCTTTTCTTTTCTTTCTTTCTTCCAGAAACCAAAACATTTATTTTATGACAGATTGAAATCCTCAAGATGAACTGGATGCTGCAACAGCTGCCCTCTTGGGTTTAGGGGTTGTCCCTTCACGGAATCCATGTCTGAATATTCGGTAGGCAATTTTTAGGTACCTCATCTGCCCAGTCCCGGTAGTGTTTCGTCTCTTAGCCTTGGCACTCCAGTTATACTTTCTCTTGCGCTTGGCGGGGTAGCCGCATTTGCCACAGGTAGACTTCTGAAGGTGGTAGGCCTTAGAGCCACAGCGGCGGCACAACGTGTGTGCCTTGTTGCTACGCTTCCCGAAGCCGCCGCCGCCGAGGCCAAAGAGACCGGAAGAGAAAGCACTTCCGCTACCTCCTGTGGATAAGCTTCCGCCCGGCAAACTCTGAAGGTCTATTTTCTAAAACAGAAACACATATCAATGATTTAATCATACAGCTGTTCTGTAAAGTGTATAAGAAGTAGTGTGCATTATTCAAGTCGCTTCCTATATGCGCTAGAGGAAAAGCAAATGGAAATACCGATGGGAAAGTAATTTTAAAGGGGAAAATGCTGACAGCAAGAAATCTTGTAAAGGATTCATCTCCCGGAGGAGAAAGGAAACTCACCATTCAAAAGAGCCTATGGCAGAAGTTACAGAAGACCGTACAAGGAAACCTTTGTAGATCAATACCATTACTGAAGTCACCTCTCTGAGTATCACTTTAGAGCCTGTGGAAAAGCAGACAGCCTTTTTAGTGAGGAATGAGTCCAGAACTTGCTTGGCAATCATCGAGAACTTGTACTTGGCAGCCCAAAACCCGCAGCCTTACTGCCACTTACCAAGATGAACAACGCAGCCCTTGAGAGAACTTTTTTTCTGTGAAGTTCAGATGAGCACAGTCCTAAGAGGAGATGTTCATAACATCAGGCTCTCGCCACTCTGTAGCAGATAGCAATTATCTGCTTACTAGATTGTTCAAAGTGCTCAATGATACATGTTTTTAGCATGACGTATTAAGAATCTCTTCCTACTGGAAAATTTAATGCCAATAAGAGGAACAGATGATTAAGTGAAATTCTATGTGTGTATTATAGGATGAAGACCAGAAAGTGTGCATGCATGCTCATATGTATTTGAGCACTGTGTGTGTGTGTGTGTGTGTGTGTGTGTGTACAAATGTGTGCACAATATGGGACGCAAGATGGCACTGGGTGTCTGCCTTAACCACAATTCACTTTATACATTGAGGCAGTCTCCCATGTGAGCCTGGACCGGTATGCTCCAGCTAGTCTAACTAGCCAGCCTATTCCAAGGATTCCTGTCTTTGCACCCCACAGTCTGAGAACACAGGTCCGCACCGCGCCCACAAAGACACATGGGAGATAGAGATCTGAACTCTTGTCCTCGGGATTGCTCAGCAAGTGCTTTACCTTGAAGAGCCATCTGCTCAGGTTTAATGCCCCTTTTAATTAATAGTTTGACCAGAGATAGTACCTACAGAAACTTCCTGAACCTTTCATGATTTTTCTTCTTCATCAGTGTGACCAGCTTCTGGGTGCTTGTCGGGATTCAGTAGTGTGGCCTTGCTTTTAGGAAAATGATATAGATTTGTCTCCACCCAAACGGGCTGTTGGGGCACAGGAAAAGGAGTCCAACAATCTCTGCTGCCAACAGAGAGCACAGTGTACCTCCACTTAGCACAATAGCTACCTGTCTCTCTCTTAATTATTTAACATCTTAAAAACCTCTTCACACAGCAATTCAACACACGTACGGTCAGGCTTTATGCTATGGCCTTAGAGGAGACACTGTGCTAAAAGTCTCATCTGAAATTCTTTTAAAGCTAAATTGTTAGTCCTGGAGACATGCCTAAGCAGGTATAAGATATTAGAATTGGGTTCTAGTACCAATATGGGGACTTCTAATAACCTGTAACTCCAGTTCCTGAGGGCCCCATGCCCTCTTCAAGCCTCTGAGAGTACTGCAGGTTTGTGGTGCACAGATCCACATGTAGGCAAAACACCCATACATATAAAATAAAAATAAATAAATGTTTAAAGCTAAATTGTTAACCTAAGAATCATATGATCTTACTAAATCTAAAGCAATTGAAAAAAATAAACACTATGACATTTACCCTCACAAACCAGAGTCTCTGATGATATGAAATGGTTAGGTATACATTCATTTGTTGAGATAATAATGATGATGATAATGACAATAGCAATGGCTACCCTTGTGTGGCTGGTTCTTTATCCATGTAGCATTCTACGTGCTATTCCTGTATTAACACTGGCAATGCCCACTTACAGTTTGCCCTGTTGCCATCTTGGCCTCTCACTTCGAATGAGAACATTGGGAAGCAAAGCGTGTAGGTGATCTGCTTAAATTCTCCCAGTTAACGAGTGGCAGACCCGTTTCCAACCCAGGCACTGGCTTTTTATCACAAAGCTGCAGCTATTCTAATGCACAGGCCTTTGAAACAGTTGTTGGAAACCCCCAGAATCTCCACAGCCAGCTTGCATTCTAATTCATAAACTCCATGGCGTGTGAGCTAAGAAAAGAAAGCGGCATGATTGCAGGATATTGATCGTCATGACAATCATCTAGAGAGTTGGGCACTGAGCTCCAAGCTGGCTTGGAGGTAAATTTTATTCTTTCTCTTTTAAAATAGAGACAGATTCTATGAATAGATTTATAAAAAATGTCTAATATAATAAAAAAACCTATATTGTCTTTTCCAAGTAACAATTACTGTGCACACAAACAGAAAATGAAACACGGGTCTTACTCGCTTTACTTCGTGTTATCGTATCCTGTTTTCTCTGGTTCTTTAAGATCTTCATACTAGCTATATCACTGGTCCTTACATGCCCTCCCCTCTTGCTGGAAGGTGTCCTACCCTGCCAGCTTTATTTGTATCAAATTAGATTTATCCTCTAATTCTACCTATTTAGAAAGGGCTCTTCAGAATCACAAAATGAAAGGAACCCCTCAGTTTACTTTCTCTCCTAGTATCTAATTGTGTCCATTTTATGACCAGTTTATGTTACTGTACGCTTTTCCCCCTCATATTATAAATACTATGCTTATATATAAACACAATCAAGATGTCGTTTCCTCATTACATAAGATCAGTTAGACTCCATCTTTATTGTAACGTAGGTAAATATAAAAGACTTCAATAAAATAAATTTTCCCAAAGACTTCAGTCCTTATTTTAAGTACTGGGTTACCTCGCTCAAAATGATTTTTTCTAGATCCACCCATTTGCCTGCAAATTTCAAGATGTCATTATTTTTTTTTGTTGTGTAGTACTCCATTGTGTAAATGTACCACATTTTCCTTATTCATGAAGGGTATTTGGGTTGTTTCCAGGTTCTGCTATGACAAACAGTGCTGCTGTGAACATAGCCGAGCACACATTCTTGAGGTATAATGAACATCCTTTGGGTATATACCCAAAAGTGGTATTGCTGGGTCTTGAGATAGGTTGTTTCCTAATTCTTCTACTCAGAAGATATTCTGAAAATATCACCATACGTCAGCTAGTGACTTTGACAAGCTGAGCCATACGATAGTAACCCCAATAAAGAAAGACTTCAAAGACCACGCCTTGTTAAGTTGTTCTCTGTCTCAGATATATTTCAAAAAATCTAAAGTAGACAAAACATCATAGGAAAAATGAAAAGGACAGTAATTAATGTCCCAGCTAATATACTATCTCCAGATCAGTTTCTCAAAGAATTCCCTCAAATCCCTGTACCTCCTTTATTCCAGGTAAGACTTCTGACTCATTGTTTGTGGACACAGTTTTGTAATCCATTTAAAGTCAGGTACCGCTTATGCCGTATGACAGATGCCTGGCACAATATGACAGCCATCAAACTTTTGAGAGGCTTTTAAGCCATTTCATTAATTTTTGCAGGTATCGGTAAAAGCATTTCTGGATCCATCTTCAGACAAGAATGTTTTAAATGATTTAAGAAGACAGAAAAGCACTGCACTCCTAATAAGGTGAAGAATGTTTTTAAAAATATATTTCACATTTTAGTGTGTGTGTGTGCAAATTTGTTTGTATTTTTATACTTTATAATTTTTGAAATTATAATTACATCACTTTCTCCCTTAAGTTTCATCGCTCAAAACCCAATGACGCACATCCTCTTGCTCTCTCTCAAATTTGTGGCTTTTCTTCAATTGCTGACATTATGCATGTATGTGTGTATATATGTATGTGTATAATATATATGTATATATATATTGAGAAAATTATGAATTTACAAATAAATTATTTGTATATTCTTAAATACAACTCACTTGATTTATAGGTTACCTGTATGTCTTTTTAAATTATCATTATTAAGCATTCTTCTATGTGGCTCAGTTCATTTACTTCCACATCTGCTTTGTGCAGGATAGATCCTCCCTCTTGTAACTGTATTTAAACCAATGAGTCCTTTTATGGTGACAAGACCAAACCAAAAGTCAGGACTCTGGAAAAGCCACAAGTTCGGTGCTGAGAGGGAGATAATAAAGGGAGGAAACAGATTACTGTCTAGAATGCATGGTATTCTTGCATGGGATGGTTAAAGAACTAACTTCATTAACAAATAGGAACATTGCCAGTAATGAATACATATCATTTTGTTCCATAAAATAATTTTTCAAGTATATTTCAAAACTTTGTTTTTGTTATAAAATGTTGAATGGTTAAAACATGGCTGCAACTTTTGGCTTCATGTTGCCATTCAGCAGTTTCTATAAATGGCTATGTGTCTGTGTTTCCATAGGCCAGGCAGGTTTGTTCACATCTACAAGTGAGCTTAAGTAACGGAATGCTAACAAGTAGAATAATTTACTGATTAGGATGACTCATCAGCAAATGTCTTCCTGGGTAAAGACATGAAACCAGTATTGGATATCTGAGAACGTTTGCCTGTTTCTAGTCCAGTTGGCTTATCATGACTCTGGTCTGGCCGATAAGCCAAGATCACACTTACTTCCCAGCAACCTGCTATCAGGATCCCTAGTGGCATCCCATAATGTCTGCCATGATATTTTAAAATATTCATTCCTTTATGATTTTTTCCATCCACCTAATTTTAAGATGTCCAAATTAACATGTGACTCATTGTACCCTTATATAATATATGCATGAAGCTCTTGGAAGCAAAGACAACTTCTCAATGTAGAAACAGTAGGAAACTTCTAACAGGTCAGAATATGCTGAGCCTTCATTTCCAGGAGTGAGTCACGAGGCGAAAGAGCTGGGAGGTGCAGGTACCTAAGAAAACACAATTAGGAAATCAGCAGACATTCTCCCCTGACGCTTTGGAGAAAATGAAGATAAAATTTTGTTTTGTAGGTGCATCTCAGATCATGCACCCCTCATCCATTACTGAACTCGGTTTTGAGTAACTCAAGGTATTTCACAATTCTGTAACACTGAGACATTTGTTTGGAGAATCCTGTATCGCTCCTCTCAGCAATCCACCACGCGCCTCTCCTTTTAGGCCTGGGTTCAGGTGTTCCTTCTTCTATACTGCAGTCTCAGAATTCCCCAACTGGTTTGTCTGGTTGTCTTCTAAGCATTCCCCACACTTTGCCCATAAATGTTTCTGTTTGTTTTGTTTTGCTTTTCCCAGTTGAAAAGTAATTTGGGGGCAGGAGCTATAACTTAGTCAATAAAACTCTTGGCTTGTGAGTGTAAGGACCTGAGTCTGCATGCTCAGGCCCTGAAGAAAAACGTGGACCCAGCTCTGCACACTAGTGACCCCAGTGTTGGTGAGATGGGAGGCAGAGGAAGGTGGACCCCTGGAATTCAAGGGCTGAGCCAGTCTAGAAGATCCAGTGACGTTAAAGGCCAGAGAGAGACCAAATCTCAGACCAAAGAAAGAACAAGGCCCACGGTCTTCTCACTTCTTCATTCATATGCATACATGTGCACACGTGTACCTACATACATATGTGCACCCCACACATGGACATACGCACATTAAAGTAATTATAATGCGTAATGTAGCTGATGGATACGCTTTGATGTCTACATCTACCCTCAAGCACACAAGACGCATAGCGTGTCCTTGTCTTGATACTACTCAGTCATCCGTCACAGCAAAGCCACCCCTTGCTGTGTACATACCATTGTTTCAATAGGAAACCTATTTGTCTTGGATTTATCCTGTCAACCAAAATTCAGCCTGGATTTATTCTGTCAACCAAAATTCAGCCTTTAGCAAGTTTTTCTTAGAAATGACTCATAGCTATTAAACTTTCTAAGACGCTGTGGATCTGAAATGTCTTTTCACCCTTCTACATGAGCTAACCCAATTGACTAAAATACCATAAATTCCAGACTTTTCTTTCAAAACTTTGATAATTCTCTACTGTTAGAGAACATCCAAGGCTACTGATTTTATGTCAGTGGAAGCCGTCATGAAAGCTCTGATCTTTCTTCTTGAGTAACGAACAGTATATTTTCCCTTAACGTTCTCAAGTTACATTAGGGTGTGTATAGATGTGGGTGGAAGTTTTCTATTTCTGCCTCTCAAAGACTTTGGGTTTCCCCAATATTTTAGATGACTCATTTTATCCTGAATGTTTTTCAGTAACTTTGTGGTTTGAGATTGTTATTTATATTTATAACTGGTATCCTCATCAAGAGATATCATTAGAATAGATCTCATCAGATCAAATGAAGCCCTCCTTTAGCCAGTGAATATAAACTGTGAAGATAGAGGCTGTCCTTGGGTATTTGAGGAAAGGATCAGTTCGAAGAGACTTTCCATAAAAATAATTTTGTTGAGGGGCTGGATCCCAGACCTGTTAGCTATTGTACGTTGCATGTTAAACCAACCCATTTCAAAGCTGTCCAAGCTTGTCCTGAAGATATGGGGACCAGTGATTCCCCTTTATTTCTTTTTTTGCTGTTCCATGACAGCTCAGGCTCTGTATCCTGTTTCTCCAGACCCTACCCACACAAGGGACTCTCCATGGGAAAGGAAACACCCCTTGTATATTAAACAATCCTAGGCAGACCCTGCTGCTGCCGACTGTGACCGAAATGGGTCTCAAATAAAGGTCCAGAGAGTCACCCAGCAGCCCTCTACTCTGTGCTTTGATCATTCTGATTCTGCTGGTTTCCACAGCTTCCTTGGGAAACGCTCGTTTGACACTGTACCACCTTCTACAAGTCTCTCTTTTCTGACTTCTCCAAAAAGATGGTTCTATCTTCTAATTACCTTCAATTAATTCATCAAAGATTATAATCTGCTGAGTTCTTTGTTATCACATATAATTTAGATACATATGGTGAATATGTATTTAGCATATATATATTACATGGCATATATATCAAGTACTAAAATATTTTTATCATCTCAACAATAGGACAAACAGAAGCCTAGCATTATCTTGTTCTTAATTTTCATGATTTATATCAGTGTACATTAAAAGGATTATTCTATGAGTGTCCCCCAAGAGAACACAATGGTTCTATAAGTCCCTACTGTCTGACTTAGATAATGGAGAGAACGGAAAAATAAACACAAAAATAAAAACAATAAAAAAAGAAGGGCTCATAGAAAAGAGTTTGAGTTTTATATTAGGGGAAAACATCTATGGAAACACTGGAGGAGAGAGACAGGGATTCTGAACTTTGGAGCAAAGGATGGATATGAAAGTGGAAGATCTTGCTGGATGGCACCAAGGTTCATCCTGATGCCTTGCTGAGCTCCGGTTCTCCTACTTATGGGAGAGGAAGTGTTCCACAAGATTGCCAGGTTGTTTTTCATTTTAATTACTGTGATTCTAAATTAGAAAATGGAAATTGATAGACCTCCAGGTAGACCATGAGTGGTTTGTGCGTGTCCTAAAATGAGTGAGGCTAGGGCTTGGTAAATTTTAAAACATGGTTGTTCTTTATATTCTTTTCTGTAATTTCTGAGTAGCTCTGTTTCTACATTCTTTTCTCCTATAATCCCTAGTTTTTTCTTTCGATCAGCATTCCCCCAATGACTTACCTTATTGCTGTCTCTGTAAATCTCTGGTAAAATATTAACTGATAAGAAGGAGACAGTAGATAAAAACCCTGGGCAAACGCTTTCCTTTAATTATGTACAGCTTTGGGGGACGATGCTCATCTTTTATTTTTCAAGAGTCTTTTTTCTTTATTAGGAGAAAAGTTAAGCAAAAAAAAATCATGCAGTTGAACAAATCTACAATCAAAAACCTAAACCTTTTGGATTTTTGAAACCTCAAATGATGGCTTCTAATTTTAGAACATGACCACCTAAATTAAAAACATAATAAACTGGCTACCATGGGACCAAAAACGCTTTAAAAAGATAAAAGTCATACTAGTTAAATAATATTTGACATAATAAAATTAGTTTGAAAGGACAAACATACTGCTCAACTCCTTAAATTACAGTTCATTGAATAACAGTCTGTTCTTCCCTGTCTGTTATTAGGGCTATAGAAAATTATATCTATTTTTGAAATTCTATATTTAACCTAAAACGTGGTATCTACCCCTCCCAGTTGACACAAAATGATTCATTCTTATTACTTATATTCATATGAATTAAAATATTTCCGCATACTTTTTTCAGGGTTTCCCCAGTCTTAAATTGGGACTAGAAAGTGCTGTAGTAAGATTATCATGATCTGGTTGTAATATTTGTGACCACACTGAGGGTCAGGATGGATAGCTGCTCTTGCTCACCCAGTGTGTTTGTATCCTTCTCAAGGCTCCGTGTTCAGTAGATGAGATTGTGTTTCCACAATAAAATATTCTTTGCCCAATGGCATATGAATAGCTGTACCTGACTCCCATCCCATGCAAAAGCAACAACAACAATAAAAAAAAAAAAGCAGGCACAGAGAGAGACTGGGCCTGATATGGGCTTTCGAAACCTCAAAGCTCATACCCAGTGACACACCTCCTCCAACAAGGTCTTACCCACTCCGGCTAGGCCACACCTCCTCCAACAAGGTCCAACCCACTCCTCCAAGGTCACACCTCTTCTAACCCCACCCACTCCTACAAGGTCACACCTTCTAGTTCTTCTCCGACTGGTGACTAAGCATTCAAATATAGGAGTCACCACTGTGGCATATGCAGGCAGTGCTCTATCCATATACGCCCTGTGTCCACCCCGTCCAGTTCACACCTGTCGTCTTTAAGAATTGTGCTTAGCTTATTGCATCTGTTTAGCCATGTGTGTACACAGCTGGCTGTGAAAGGAACGTGTGCCCTTCACACCGCAAGATTCAGGCAGCAGCACCTGACTGGCTTGGAGAGCTATTGGCCTAATGCTTTCCCTCAGGATATATAAATGCAAATGCGTTGGCCTCTCTGTGCTGCTCCCCATAAGTTCTGGCTGAGGCTGGGACTTGACCTCTAATGTGTCCTCTGCTTAGCTTTTTTTCCTCTCTTGCCCAGTTCAGCTCACTCTCATTATGGCTGGCTATCTTGTAGTTTCTATTGCTTATAAAGGAAAGACCTCAACTGGGGCAGGCTTACAGTTCGGAGCTTTAGTCCACTGTCCTCATGGTGGGAAGCATGACAGCGTGCAGGCAGATGTGGTGCTGAGAAGGTAGCTGAGACTTCTGCATTTGGATCCCTATAGAACAGGAAGAGGGTGCCACACTGAGCCTGGCTTGAGCATCTGAGACCACCACCAGTGACACACTCCCTCCAACAACAACACCCCTACTCCAACAAGGCCACACCTCCCAATACTGCTGCTCCCTATAAGCCTATGGAGGCCCATTTTCTTTCAAACCGCCACACTGGCTATTCCTAAAAATACTTCCTTAGGAAATCTCTTGTTCAGGGGTTCTCCAAGTTGTCCTCTCTGAGAATCAGAGCCAAGGAGGCAATTATAAAACGAGTCTTCTCCCTTTCCCTTTCAAAGTTCTTCACTGACTCTATCTCCTCGTCTCTCTTCCTAGGCTTGGGCCTTCAAAGGCTTTGCACTAATTGGATGCATTGTCCAGGAGGCCTAACTCAGGAACCACTTAAGAGTTCTTTGTACTCCAGTCGATGCGCTGGATAGATGGGAACAATCACCCCTGGAGACCTACAGCCACCAGGAAGGAGAATACTGGCTGGAGAGAGTCGGGGAGAAGGTGGTGTTCAGAACACAAAGCTTTGGCTGGAAAAGGGGAGATGAGTTGGGCATGAGAGACAGAAGTATAAGGGCAGTTTTCCAGATGGGCAGAAGAGTTTAAAAAAAGGCTCAGAATGAGAAGTATTGTGCCCAAAATACAATTCGACTTGATGAATTCCATTTAGAACTAACACTGAAGTGATTAATATTCATCAATTCTCTGTATGGACAGTGAAGCGAATATGTTATGATTTAATATATCAAAGGGACTGGCAATCATGCTTAAGTGGTTGAGAACAGGGCCATTTCTACATCTTCTTGATGAGGCCCAGATGGTGTCATGCACTGAGCGCTTGCTTGATGAGTGTTTTAGCCAGCTGAAAAGCGTGTTAATGCTACTTATCCCAATTCAGAGAGCTGATAGGTTTTCCTTTCTCTCCTTTGCTTCCCTCAACATCTATTTTAAGGTTTAACAATATGAACAGCTGGTATCATGGGTTTTAGAAATAATTATAGAGTATGTGAATAAACATAAAATTATGAAATATTTCACATGGAAATTTCAAAAATAATATATACTTCAGCTCTATACCTCACAATTTCAATTTACTTGTGGTGTCTAACATATTCTTAAATTGACATTTTACATGATAAATATTATATGATTCATTTAATTCAAGTGACTGGTAACCAAAATTAGCCAAAGAAACTGTAATGCAAAGAAAGATGAAGAAACCCAGAAAAATGCATAAACACAAAAGCATGCACGAACTGGATGAGACAGAAACACTACAACATATCAGGAATGCTAATCTGAGCATGATACAACTAGAAATCATTTTCTTCTCTCTCTCTCTCTCTCTCTCTCTCTCTCTCTCTCTCTCTCTCTCTGTGAATATGTGAGCCTGTGTGTATATATGTGCCTGTGTGTCACACATATGTGTGAGTTTAGAATATGTATGTGTGGTATATATGAACATATGTGTAAGTGCATCATGTATCTGTGTGCCCACTTGCTCATGGATGCCAGAGGGAATTGGGTTTTCTGCTCTATCACTCAGAATCTGATACTGAACTGGAGCTAGGCTGATGTCCAGCAAGCCACAGAATCTTCTTGTCTCTGGTTCACACAGTGCTGGGGTTACAGACGCATGCCCAGCTGCACCTGACTTTTATGCAGGTGCTGTGATCAGAATCGAGGTCTGTTGTTGGCGTCTGACCTCCCAAGACATCTCTCCAAGCCCATCATGTTCTTAGTACCCAGAAACTGTGTTATTTATGAACAGCTTGTGTATAAGATCATCCTTCTCACTCAATTTTCTATTAACTGATGGCCTCAAGAGTAAATGTCATATGAGCTGGACTCAGAAAGATCACAACATCTTGAAGGATTTAGGTGGAATGATGTATTTTGGGCCTTTCAATTTATTATACAATGCCTAGAAAACACTGTAATTGGGAGCCTTGCAGATGTAAACAGAACTTCTTTTGTTGAGTTGTGAGGTTAGACAGTCACTTTTCTGACATCTTAGATTGACAAATGTAGGTAGAGAAGGGATAAGCACATTTAAACACACATGTGACATTTATGTGACAGAAAGGAAATCATATTTGTGAAGGACACCTTTAGGTAATTTCTCTGGGACCCTCAATCCCTGGCTATAAATGTCAATCGATTCGAAGGTATGCTATATGGAAAAGAAATATGGAGGACATTTCAGAGAAAGGCATAGCTGTAGAAACAGGGATCTTGTTAAGGGAGTTTTCGGATATCAGGTTCCCATCACAGTGAAAGGTACCAGCTGCCACTGCGGGGGACAGTTTGTCTCACTGTCGGCATTTCCTGTGAGTCACACTTTATACTTTCTCATCGATGAGTGTTTTGTAAACACAAAGCCTCAATAACATCTGCATTATTTTTATGCTGTTGTATAAATGGACTAATAAGCCAGCAAAGGGCTCAGGAAGTTGACAGTCACCTAGGCCGAGGTTGACTTCCTATCGACACCCCTGCCCAAGGTCCAAGCCTGGACTCAGATTTGAGAAGTGCCCAGCACCTGCCCTTGCACGTTAGACTCATGCCTCTAACTCTTTGAGAATGGTTCCAGAGGCACAGCCCTAGGGTAGAAGTCATATGTAGGTGTACAGATGAATCTGTAGACAGAGATAAAAAGATCCCATAGAAGGGGTCTACAAACAGGCGGGCTACAGTGAATCGGTGAAGAGCAGAGAAGCCAGGACCTCGCCCCCCATCTTGGAGCTATGACTTTGTTTACATGTCTCAGAATATAACATCATAGGGAATCCTCCTGGCATTTAAAAAATGGGGAATGTTTGGACTTTTAAAAAAAAAAAGATCATATCAGCTGTGACATTGCTTAACTCTTGATTAGATGACAGTTGTTCCCTACCCCTCTTAGTTTCTCCTTAAGGTTTAAATATATTTTTCCATGTCCAGAGACCAAATGAGCTGCCTAGCCTATTTGTAGTCATGTCCCAGCACCACGGTGTTCGGCATGCTACCTCATATGTCGCACTTTCCCAGGAAAGCTGAACCCACAGTGCGTCTGGGCCGTCAGGCTGGGTGGAGGGTCCCTCTGAACACTAGGCACAGTGTAGGAATTTTAGCTAGATGGAGTGACCTTAGGTGGTGACGTTTGAAGAAACATGAAAGGACTTCCTTAAAGAAGTCACTCCCCCCTTATAGAGACCAGCTCCCATAAGAATGGCTATTGCGCTCCTTAAGTGCAGTTACTACTGTGTTCTTACCATGGTAGAAGAACAGGTATTGTCCCCACTGAGGCCCACAGGGAAACGTTCGAGGACCAGCTCCAGATTTACAGATCCTCTAAAGTTCGCTTCTTCTCTGTCACTCTTCCTCACTCACTGCCTAGGGATTATTCTCCAAACCGCACAACATTAAAGATAGCAATATGAACATTGTTGTAGACATTCGGTCGGCAGTGGTTGCCTAGCGTGCATTAAGCACCCTGTTCCATCTCTAGCTCCGGATAAAAACAGGCACGGAAGCAGTGTTACATACTGAGCTGGAGGCCAGTCTGGGCAGCATGAGACACCCATTGCAAAACAAACAAACAAACACCAAAAAAAAAAAAAAATCAAACAACACAAGAAAACAGACTTCTGTTTCATCCAAATCACACCAAAAATAGAGTTTATACATCCGGCAACTGGATGTGAGACAGCCAGACTTATAAGGAGAAACAAAGATGCCAGGTAGAGGAGATAACGGTTTAAATGAGTCTGCAAAAAGTTACATGAGTACAGAGCATTGCCACGCGGGCGCTGATTTCCCGTGGACCTCGTCCTCACACATTAGCTCTGAGCAGGATGCATTTACAAGAGCAGAAGGGTTTTGTTTATGTCATTTATGATCAGTGATTGGTTAGTCCTCTGGGCCTTCCCGAGGTTTCTAACCAAGCTTCCGTGATGCGTCAATGTACAGCTTCAGACGGTTTGCTGCAGAGCGAAGAACTTTGACGGAAAACAAAGGAGGCCGTGTTTACTGAGAGGCTGGTTTCTGGAGGACGCGGAGACAACTGGGCGTCTCCTACAGGTGGGGGCTGGGGCCAAATGTCGTCAGATCGCCATCGCTGAGTCAGGAGATGGCGGCAAGGGCTGCCCAGCTCAAAGCGAGGATCATGATGTCCTCACGTTATTCTTGTCGCTGATTCACCAGGATGGTCTCTGACCTTTTCCACAGTGACTTCACGGGGCCTCCCAAGGCCCTCTTGCTGATCTCCAAACTTGGAGAAGTGGAAGCTTCAGACCTTCCTAACTATGCCAGGAGGCAACGCTGGGAGGAGATTAACCAAGGCGGCCAGCATCAGAGCAGGAGTTCGGGTTCAGCCACAGTGATGTCTGACACTCTGGAGTGACACAAAACCTCTTTTCTAAAGAGCTATTATTTTTAGTGAGTACTGAATGCCAGGCCTGCCCCAGGCTTAGGGCATGGGGAAGGGCTCTGTGGAAGAGGAGTCAAGAAGAGGTGACTCACTCCCCACCCCCACTCCCATCCCCACCCCCATCATGACACACCGAGGTGGGTGGGTTTGGTTGCTAAGAACAACGGGAGACTTTGGGGGACTTTAGAATCAGAAATGTGGAAACAATTCACTTTCTTTGCTGCCCTCAATTTGGTCTTTTTAAAACGCAGGTTGGAATGCTTGCTCTCTGAGCCCTAATGTTCTGATTTCAACACCACCGTGTGAAGTTCACTTCAAAGTCAGCTGAAGCTGCAGCAACAGAAATAGACCTAGGAGTATAAACACTACGTTATCCAGCAAAAAAACAAAGATGACAGACTACATGCTTTAAAATAAGCTCACTCCCTGTGGTTTTTAATTCTCAATTATAACCTTGAACTTTATGAGTATTGATTTCCTAGGATAAGAAAACCTATAAGTGCTTTCCTAACTATCTTTCTATTCATTTTAAATAAGGTCATTAAAGCCTCTCTCCTTCTCCTTATCCCTCATCTCCCTCTATTTATATCCTTCACCCTTCCCATATCTCTCTGTCTCTCTTCATATAGAGATAGAGATAGATAGATATAGATGATGATAGATAGATAGATAGATAGATAGATAGATAGATAGATAGAGATATCCCAGTTTAAATATCCCTTTGCCCTCATCAAAGGAACTTTTCTTTGTCCAACTGAATTTTGGATACACAAAAAATCAAGCACAATGTGTTCTGAGTATTTAAAAAAAAAAGTTAGCTTGCTTTCCCTAAAGTGCACAAAAGGTTTGTGAAGTACTTCAAACACTGAAGCTGAGTTTTCCTGACATCATAAGACAGGGACATGGACAGAAACACAGTGTTTCTTATTTGCTTAAGGTCATAGTGTAACTGAGTCCAAGGCTAGAGATTCAACTCAGGGTGATTTTGAGCAATGGATTAGATCAGGCCACCCAACTCAGGACTCAACAGAGGTAAAAGGAAGGAAAGGAATTTAACCAACAGGTAAACGCTGGGAAGAGAGACAAGATCAAACATCTGAGCAGGTCTTCAGGACCCTGCCCTGAGCCTTGGCTTTCACCAGGGGAAGAAGTAGGCAGGGCATCCTGAGTGTGCAGAAGCACAAAGCAGCTTCAGACTCTGGCCAGGCTGCTGCTCATCACTCAGTCCACATCTAAGGTGACCCTGGAGAAACCCCTATGGCCTGAAGGGATGGTGGGATTCCCATGAGCTGACTGTTTATGCCTTAGTATCAGTCTCTATTTCTGTGCTGGGGTAATCACTTCCATGTAGTGGGTCCATCTCTACCCTGAAGTGATCTGCTGGGGCAAAGTGCTTGGAATCTAAGGTGACTGCAGTTTTATCCAACGGGAGACTTTCAGAAGATCTGGAACACATGGTAAAAGCTGTCAGTAAATTACTCCCCTGACTTTACCTCTGTGCTGTCTGCTGTAGAGGGAGATGAGATAAATTAGGCCTGCCTTGAACGATAAGCATGCCTACATACAGAGTTCAGCAGGAATCTCAGCCATATTAGGACAAAGTGGCCAGGCTAGATGAGGGGAGAAATGACAACCATAGGCATTTTGGGCTCAGGATTTTTGTTGTCGGTTTGGTTAATTTGGTTCATCTTTTGTTTTAATAATATAATGTAAACTTTGGTAATTTTATAAATGTATGTAATGTATTCTGATTGCTCTCACTGCTGCCCTATCTTAATCCCCCTTCCACATGTTTGTTTTTGGAGACAAACTTTCACTGGGCCCAGGCTGGTGTTGACTCCTAGTGTCCATCTTTGCTTCAGTCTCCCAGGTGCCGGGATTACTGGTGGACACCACCATGACCAACAGCTCTAGTGCTTTCAAGCAAAGGAAATTCCTAAACTGAAGTCACATATTTATAAATTGTCTTCATCTATCCTTTCCTGCAGGGCTGTAATCCCCTGCTCTGCAGATAAGGAAACTGAAAAGTGGAATCCTGTGCTCCTACAACAGCAGTGGATTTGAAACTAGATCTAACTAGTTTCTCCAAAGCTCTTCCAAGTTTCCCCTTACGTGGGTGGGATTCGAGCAGATACTCGTGACTTTTCACAATGCATGGAGAGGATCTCACCATCTTTCCTCAGAGAGCAGGCAGTCAGCGTAAAGAAGGACAAAGAAAAGAACAACGCTAAATCTATGGTTCTTCTGCCCTTGTGTTTCCCGTGGACCGCATTCCATCCCTTCCCAGCCTTCACTTTACAGATAAATTAGACTACCACAATTCCTGCAATGGACACGCTGTTGAGACCAGGCTGTGCCTGCTTAGAGTCACTTCGCACCATTTAAAACAGCGGGTCTCTGGGTTGTGCCTTTCCCTGAGGGACTCCATTTTATAAGCAACATTTGAACCATTGTAAATACAGAGACAGGATGATTCCGTGTCTTTTTGTGGATATAAACATTACCACTTGTTCAGCGTGATGCATTAGGCACAGACCAATAAATAAATTATTCCTAAAACTGCAAAACTATACCACCCTATCAACTTGCTGTGATTGGGACCGTATAAACCCATGAGCACATTAAAATCCTATCAGGACAAGCAGGCCCAAGAGCTTGTCAGCTAACAAGACCAAGGGAAATGTGAAACCCACCTCACTTGGAACCCGTCAGGAAGAGGACACCTAACAAACACGGTGATGGAGAGAGACTGAAGAAGATCTGTTGCCTGACCATCTGGTGTGGTGCGTGTCAAGGGACTCATTGGCAGAAAATTTAGGACTGTCTCAGCCCGACTCAAGCTTGCTTCAGCTCTGCCCCATCTGCACTGCTGATGCTGGCTACTCAGATTACTGTGAGCAACCCATTTGTCTGTCTGGACCTGGTCCTGCCCTTCAACTTTATGACCTCCACAGTCTCCTGCCTGGTTTTTGTTTCTGCAGCTCAGCCCGGGGATGCTGAAGCTCAAGCCTGTGACCCTTGGCATCTCCAGTGACTCTCCAGTAGGGTTTGTTATCTAACCCCAGCTGAGACTTTTGGCATTTCTATCAGCCCTTCTGTCTCTGCCCTCAGTAAGGCCCTTTGTACCCCTTGAACGCCATAGATATGTCTGTCCGCATGTCTGGCATAGTGAGCTCATACAGCCTCTCAGCCCCAGGTTCCTGGTTCAGTCACTTCTCTCTTGATATTTCCTTTCTCTCTTCTCTGGTTAGCGAGCACCTACACATCCTAAAAGTCCATTTCTTATGCTACCTCCATTTCATGAAAACTATCTGTATACCTACATCTGGTAAAAGTTTTCCTACTTCAAATTCTCATGTTCTTTGTAGGCTGCCAGGGTAGAGAGCAGGGTGCTGAGCAGGCGTGTTCCAGACATGTCTCCTGTCCTTGTTCTTCTGATGTTTGCTAATGAGAGCCTGGAAAATACCCTCTATGAGGCTCAGGGTCTTCAATTACAGGGTAGGGAACAGCGCTTCTGCTAATACCTACCTTGCGGTGCTGTTAAAAAGGACTGCATAATTCCTTGGCCATTGGCGACATATAAACAATGATGTATTATTTCTAACTCTTAAAACGCTTAACTCTTTTATGGACCCATGACCTTTTTAGAATTTGGTAATGTTCTGGCATGAGCCTCCTGGTCTATTTTGATAGCTATAAAGCTAGAGTCTAGTTCTATAAAGAAAACAGCATCCAGTCTCACAGGTAATGTCAAGGTTTTCTTGCTCTCCATATGGAGGAGCAGAACAGAGGGAAGAAAAGCCATGGCTGGTTAGTTCAACAGCCTCTACCTCTGCCTCCGTCTGCACTGCAGAGACCACGGCCCAGGCCTCTGCAGTGGGCTACATCACCAGCAATGGTGCCTCACTTCTCCAGAGCTGCAGACAGACACATTTCGGACTCTGTTGACTTTTGTTGGAATTGAGTCTTGTGGCGTTCAGAGAGCAGAACAACAATCATCGTTCCCTAGATTGCTCCAACCATCAGCCCAACAACATAAGTCTGAGCTAAAGAAATGTCAGCAGGGATCTTGTCTTCCTACTGGAGTGAAGAAATGATAAGGAATTAAACATAAAATAATATAAAAACATTATCTTCCATGGGCCTTTAGGACTAAATGTCTGACTGACATTCTCTTGGTTTCACCAAAGAGAATTCCTTCCCTAGCGCAGGGTAACCTAAAACAAGAACAAGTGAAATAACAGGAAGATTCCACCCCAACTCAACGCGGGGTCTTGGGAGAACTACGAGGGTAAATATAGTATGCTTCTTAGGAAGAAAATCCTTTCAGACCCAGAAGAAATGACTGGTTATCAAAGCCGTGGGGAGCCACCTGCACAGAACTTGCACCGAGAGGCCAACCCACAGCCACGATCCCCATACATGTCCTTCTGAGGCTCGGGGAACACAAACAAGGACGGCTCGTCCGTTTATAGGTTTACATAAACAAGGCTGACAGAGAAAAAGATGAGCCGCTAATATTTTTCCACTTCGTCTTGTGAACACGTCACTCTGGAAATTATCACCCGGGCTCAGGTCTTGGGGATTGCCATAACAAGATTGTTTTACAAGGAATGCAGCTCAGCTGGTACAGGGTGAGGTAGTTTAGCCACCACAAAGGCACCCTGCGCTGGGGAAGGAATTCTTTACCGAGAGCCTGACACACTCCCAAATATGTAGCGGCAGCAGCAACCCCCACCCCCACCGGCCAACCTATAGGGAGGGAGTGTAGAGCTGGTTAGACTACAACACAGCCTTCTCACGGTGAACCTCAGTACAATGACTACCGGAAGTCACACTAGATGATATCGATCATCATGCAGATATGGTGGTTCTGCCAAAACTTATTTCGGCTTAGCCACATTTGATACAATATTCACTTCCTATGTTATTCTCCACCATCCATGAACTGTTTAAATTGAGACACAACACTACCATTTCCCTGCTCTGAGACTTATGGCTGAAGGCGCAGTGTTTCAAGAATTCCATGTTTTGTAAGACAATCTGGTCACCATGTTCTCTGGAGAGTGTGGGGAAGAGTCAGTCATAAGTGCCCGGCTTAATTCTACAACCTCAGCCATCCAGTGGCTTGTCCTTTCTTTGTTTGATATCACTTCGCTTGTCTTTTCACTCGAGGACAGAAATTCTTTAAAAAGTTTTTTGATTTCTCCTGTATCATTTGATTATCAACACCATTAGACAAAAGTTGAATCCCCCCAAAGCAGCCCTTCTCTCTGATTTTTCCCCATCCCTATGTGGGTCTTGGAGAATTTCACAGAAACAGCTGTGGGTGGGTGGGGCTTTAAATGTCCTTACAGAGACCTGGCTGTTTGCAATGGCTTATGAAACACTCTTTTGAACTCTTCTGAGATATCAACAAAAGATCCCAAGGAGTCAACCTGGGTTTTATCTTTTCAGAGCTCCTTATTTCTTTCAGTAACTTTAATGAGGATCTGGTATATATGACTCAGTTTCATTTTAAAGCAGGCACCTTCTAGTCTTATTTAAAGGGTCTTTTCAGTTTGTTTCTTGCTTTTTAAATTTCACTGAGAAAACAAAAAGGAAAAATGGTCCATTTCTCCTCTCTAAAAAATTACTTCGAGATTATAATTACACTGTTTTCCTCTCTGCTTTCTTCCCTCCAGACCTGGCCGTATAGCACTCCACGCTCTCTTTCAAATCGATGACCTCACTTTCATTAAACGATGTTACATGCATATATATGCACATGTATCTAAATACAACTCCTCTGGTCTGTATAATGTTACTTGCGTGTTTTTGAAGAACTGGCAGTTTGGTGCTGGCTAACCAATTGATGTACTCCTCCCTGGGAGATTCTATTTCTCCCAGTCTCAGATTTTCTTAGTTGCCTGTATTTCTTTGTGCAGGCTTGAGGTCTTGTGTTCTTTCCCTGTCCACTTTGGCATGCCTACTGTTGTCGTACATATTCAGGGCTGTCATGTGGTAAGACTTCATTGGTGTAGCTTCTGACATTATTAGGAGCCAGTCTCATGGCAAACTCCCTAAGCCTCTGGCCCTTACCAACTTTCTGCCTCTTTGAAGATGTCCCCTAAACATTCAGATGCTGGATACTTACCAACTTTCTGCCTCTTTGGAGATGTCCCCTAACATTTAGATGCGGGATACTTGTAGATGTATCCACTGGCATTGAGCTCCACAACTCTGTATTTTGATTGGTGTGGTATTCTCTAGCGGCCTCCATTGGCTTCAAAGAGAAGTTTCTGTGGTGAGGGGTGAGAACTATGTTTATGCTTAAGATATGGAGCTAGTCGTCTCTGATGAGAGAGACACCGGATGTCTGTCTTTCTGGATCTAGCTTGCCCCACGTCCTATCTTTTCTAGATCTCATGTTTTGTACTTCACCTGGAAATCTTAACCAGATTGCTGACTTTAACAGGCAGATTTCCTTTTCGCTGTCTCCAGCACCTGTGAGGGCAGACTCCATGCTGTTACCAAGTGGGCCATTCCTTTCATCTGATTTACAGTAATGTCTTCTTCCCTTTCCTCTGAGCCTTTATCGCGGCCCCCTTGAAGCCGTTTAGATTTCCACTAACTCTACCTGAGAACTTTTCGGCTTCCAGTAACGTCATCCAAAAGCCAATGCCAGTGGTTTTGGTTGTGGCAGCATCTCATTGCTGGTTACAAAATTGTAACTGGTATCAACAGACACATAAACTATCTCCAAAGTTAGTGACCGAAACAACAGTCATTCATACACCTACATTTTGGCAAGGGTTAGCAGTAACTGGCCTCATGGCCATGTGGGCCACCTTCAGATGGGACTCCACTGGAAGCTGGAGAGCATACTCAGGATAACAGACTCCCGGGATTAGCCATTTGGTACTGTCTATTACACGGGAGTTCATTTAGAGCCAGAAGCCAGGGGCTTCTGTTCTCCATGGCTCATTTTTCCTAGGTTTGTCTTCCTTCCAGGACAGTAGGTGAGATGCAGGCCAAGCATCTAATGAGAATGCCATGCAGTGCATGGCATTAACCTGCCTTAGTCTAGACAGTACCGTGCTCTCGTGTGCACTCTCTCCTGTTGTAGATACACAAACAGTCACAGGTGAAAGTGATAGAAACTCCAACCCCATTAAAAACAAATTATTTGTGTGGGTGCCAACAAATGCAGAAGAGGGCACTCATCACCTGGACCTGGAGGTGCAAGTGGGTTGTGAGCCCTCTAGTGTGGGCGCTGGAAACTGAAGCTGGTCTCCTGGAGATGGAGCAAGTGCTCTCAAGCACTGAGCAATCTCTCTAGCCCTAAACTCCAGCTCTTAATGAAAGACTAGCTAAGATTCAGAAGAGTAATCGGGGCAGGGGTTACTGTTGGTCTTATCTTCAGAAGATCATCTGCTATAGAAAGGGGAAAAAGACTATATAAGGACATTGATTATATATATATATATATATGTATATGTATATATACACACACACACTCAAATAACATATATATATATATATATCTCCTACCATTTGCTTATGTTAAAATATTTAAAATTAAATTTTTTGCTTATTTTTTAATATATAGTGCATCACTCTAGCCCCGTGGTTCTCAGCCTTCCTAATGCTTGTGACCCTTTAGTGCAGCTCCGCATGTCATGGTGACCCCAATCATAAAGTTATTTTTGCTGCCATGTTTTAACTGTAATGTTGGCACTGTTCAGTGTTTCCTGATGGTCTTTTGTGATCACAACCCACAGGTTGAGAGCCATTGCTCTAGTGTGTCTTAGCTTTCTCACGCTAGTGTGATTGTAACTTAGGGTTCATGTATGGCTGCTCCTTATCCCTGCCTCTTGCCCATCTTTTCTTCAGTACTGGGGATGCAGAGCCTTGTGTATGCCAGGTAAGTGCTCAGGCATTCCACCCACTTCTGCCTCTCTCCTTTCCCGGTCTCTAGTAGGCACCAGTCTCAATTCTATGAGATCAACGTATTTTCTTTGTAGATTTCAAATGAGTGAGATCAAGACATATTTATATAAAAGCTTCTGATAGTCAGAACCTAAGATAGTTTAACAACCTAAGAAAATCAACCAGAAACCACTTAACTTTCGCAGCAATAAATATATAATCACAGATAAACAATGGATGAGCTATGAGGAAGCACTTACTGTGTGGGAAGGGAGGGGTTACCTAGCATTGTATCAGAATGTTTTGGAGATGCTTACATGATGCTGAAATAAGAAATCAAGAAGTTGGCAGTGGCTCCTGCCACTGAAATGTGCCTCCTCTTTCCATGGTCTGTAAGAGATTTCAAGGTCATGAAATATGGCTGTCCACACTTCCTGATTCTGTCTCTTAGGTAGACAAGCTACGGTTAAAAGTCACTCTGTTAGCAACATTCTGGCTGGAACTCTACATTTCCTCCTTCCAGAGATACTGCCTAGTTTAAAGGAGCGTTTTCATAAACTGTGGTCTGAATTGTTTACAATATCTAGCAGGAGAATATTCATTCCATTAGGGCTTGATGTTTTTCAGAACTATATCAAGTTGAAAATCAGTTGGCTACCAAACACCAACTAGAATCTAATGTTCTGAACCTCTCACACAGCAATTATAATGTACTCTGAATTGGAGATCTTTTGCTTGCATTATTTGTGTTGACAGTAAATCAGCTCATTTAATTTGGAGTTCACGGTAATAGTAAAGAATAAACTGGGGGTGGAAAGATGACTCAGTTGGTAAAGCATTTGTTACCCAAGTATGGAGACCTAAGTTTGATTCCTCACATCCATGTAGAAGCCAGGTGAACTGCCCTGTGTCTGTAATCTCAGAACTCGGGAAGACTGGTGGATCCCTGGTCTTCACTATTCAGCCAGGTTAGCTGAGACTGCAAGCTCCAGGTTCAGTGAGAGACACTATCTCAAAAACCAGGGTGGACAGTGACTGAAGACACTCAGTGTTGACTGCTGACCTCCAATGCGCATTGCATATGTACATAACCACCACATAATACGTACATACACACAGACATACACACACACTGTCTTAATTTATTTCATTTTTTTCAAGTTTTTAAAAACACATATTCCACCACTTCAATTGTTGCAAGAATTTTATTTATTTAGACACCAAGTCTTGTGTGTTGTAGGCCTGGGCCTGGGCCTCATGTCACAGGTTCACCTTGATCTTTTGACACACCTCCTGCTTTAGCTTCTCTTTCTTTCTTTTCTTTCTTTCTTTCTTTCTTTCTTTCTTTCTTTCTTTCTTTCTTTCCTCCCTTCCCCTTCCTTCCTTCCTTCCTTCCTTCCTTCCTTCCTTCCTTCCTTCCTTCCTTTTTTTTGTTGTTGTTTTTCGAGACAGGGTTTCTCTGTGGCTTTGGAATCTGTCCTGGAACTAGCTCTGTAGACCAGGCTGGTCTCGAACTCACAGAGATCCGCCTGCCTCTGCCTCCCGAGTGCTGTGATTAAAGGCGTGTGCCACCATCGCCCGGCATGCCTTAGCTTTCAAGTGATGAAATTACCGGCACGAGCCACCTCACTCAATCAAGACTTTGAAAGCTGTTTTCTATAGTTTATATTTCCTAAAAGTATTCTTCTATTATAAAATTATGAGATAAGTACCAGTGATGCCCATGTATGCCGTCTTCCAGCCTCCATGGGCACCTACCGTATGGGCTGCATACCGTACATGTACACGCTCACACACAGAGACAATAAAAAGAGTTAAAGAAAATTTTACTAGTAGGTCTTTTTATTCATTTTTTTTTACTGGCTGTGGAAGAATGGTTGAATAACTCTAATAAAAGATGAGATTTTAGAATAGAAAACAATAAAAAAATAAATACATTGAATGTTCATCATTTACATAATTTTATGATCTTGAAAAATAGGAAGCCAGAGCTAGGTGGTGGTGGCTCATGTCTTAAATCCCAGCACTCAGGAGGCCGAAGCAGGGGATCTCTGTGAGCTCAAAGCCAGCTTGGTCTACAAAAGAACCGCCAAAGCTGTCGCACAGAGAAGAAGACATCAATTTGTACCTAACATTGCATCCATTCTGAGATTCAGCCAAGCAGGATTTGATTAGTTGATGAGAATGAGGACATGTGGCAGAGAACAAAAGCGACACCTGCATTGCTGCTTTACCCCCACTGCTAACCACACCCAGGGAGACGGCACTTACCAGGGACTCGGGAGAGAAAGCTGAGCTCTGAGCAATGCTGCTCACCCGCCAAGGTGCACACTGATAGCACAACAGAAGAAGGGCTCTCCTCCTCCGCACATCATGCCACAATGGCATGCAGTTAGAACCGCAGTGGAAAGGCACTGTTTGTCTTCACATGGGAAGGCGTGAGGCTTCTCGTTATTGGTACCGTCTCTACTTGCCCTCACATGGAGAGGGCTGAATGAACATCACTTCTATGTGGATGCCTGCGTTTCTGCATATATTAATAGATAATAATGGTATAATTTCTGACCAAATATAAATCTAGGGATTCACAACTGAGGTTTAAGTAGTGGCCCTAATTATTCTAATGGTGCCCACACACATTGTAAAATATATTTGTGTAACCTTAGACTGTGCATTGGTTTCCTGGCTGCCCAGACCTGAATAATCACACAGAAACTATATTAATTACAACACTGCGTGGCCTATTAGTTCAGGCTTCTTGTTAAGTAACTCTTACATCTTAAATTAACCCATTTTTATTAATCTATGTATTACCTCAAGGCTATGGCCTACTGGTAAGTTTCTGGCATCTGTCTCCTTTGGCAATTACCTGGCGTCTCTCTGACTCCCGTCTACTCTCTCTAAATATCTCTTCCAGCCTGGCTATATTCTGCCTTGCCATAGGCCAAAAGAGCTTTATTCATTAACCAATAAGAGCAACACACATACAGAAGGACTTCCCACATCATCTTTATGAATCTAATTTAGAATCTTCTTTATAATACTTAAAGGTGTTTTTTGTGTTTTTAAAAAATAGAATCTTTGATAGAATGATAGAAGGAAGCATACATAAATCACGTATACATGGATTTACTAAACAATGACTCAAGAACACGAGTAACAAACTATAGTGTTTACCATAGATGGCCTTGCTTTAAACTGCCAATCCCTTCCTAATGGCGCTGCCTGTTGTTGGTGTATCATTCAGTGGCTACAAACTTCAGGAAGCATCTCGGGGCTGTCTTCTGTGCCTTCCTTTGTGAGGGCTCTTGTGCATCTTCAGAAACACTGCTCCCCAGGCACATGGTAACTTAAACTCGATGCTGGTGTGCTAGATAAACTTTCACCGATGATCCTCTAGAACAGTGTGACCTTCACACTCTCCACTTCTCTGTCTTTAGTCTGGAAACTTCACTCAAACCAGAACACATTTGTAGACTTTTCTAACCACTTTGCGTTATACTCTATCAAATTCTTTCTTGAAATTGGACACTGCTAAGCATACTTTATATGAAAAGATGTATCTGTTTTCAGTCCCTCCCATCATCCTATATAGCTCAGCATCTTGAACATGAAGATTTCCCAAGAAACCCAGGAGGAAAAGTATAACAGAGAATGCATGCCAAGTGATCTGTCTGCTGGCACAGCCTGCTGTTTCAACTCTTAGACCACCAATATTAATCATCAAAACATGGGAGTCTTATTCTGTTAGAAATAGACTGAAATTGTCTAAAATCCAAATAGTTGCATTCCTTTCTCTTCCTGTGGAATGTCTGATTTACATGTTTGCCATCACTGTCACAATCAACTGGTTAAATTCCATGAAAATTTGACTAACAATAATATTTTATGTAATTTTTCAATTATTTTTTGAGGCACAGTGACATGTGTTCCATCCAGACTGGCTTCGAACTCCTGATATATCTGCATCACTTCTACAATACTGAGATTATAGGCATGCATGTCATAACTGGCTTTTTATAAAGGCAAGGTCAACCTGGCTTTAGATGGGAGGCCCTGGGCATTTATGAGTCTGAGAGTGCTTTATTATTGTGCCTACTCTTGGTAGTGGAGACTCAACTCCCTGAGCACTGCAGGAGTCTCAGCAGGGGGAAGGAGGCTTGGTAACAAGTTCAGACTTATTGCTTAGTCATGAAATGTAATCCAAATTCTTCAGGTTGCAGGTCAATAAATAAATGAGAAATTAACATTTTAAGCAAAATAAATACTTTATTGTTTTAATGGTTTTTTGTTTCTTAGAGATCAGCCTTTATGTGATATTTCAAATATTTATAAACCTTTTAGATAGTCTTTCAAAGAATGCTAATATTTCAAGCACTTTGACTAAATTTTCTCACATAAAGTAACATATAGGAATTGAAGATTACAAATACTAAAATACTAATTTCTAATAACATTTGGTTGTTACTTTATACATTTATTTGAAACATAAAATACCGGACACTTTTTTTTTTTTTTAAAGAAAAACTAAGACTTTTCTGGTTAAAACTGAATTAAAATCATTTAGGCATGAGGAAAACAAGTCTAAATCTCATTTTGGAAAAACAAAAACAAAAACCAGCTTATTCATTTCTATTCTAGACATTCAAGTCTCAGATCCCATTACCTGACAATACTATTTAGTCTAAAAGACAGAGAAAATGTCTTAAAGTAAGACATCTGGACAAGGCAGGAATACATAGTGTTTACCATAAGGCACATAGCATAAAATTACATTTGTTTGGGCCAAGCAACAGGCTTACAGTGTAAGAACATGAAGTATCCGTAGGTAACCTCATGAAATCTACCCTCTTGCCTCTCAGTAGACTCCTCAGAATTGAGTGCATCTTTAACAGCAGAACTGTTTGTCTTCTTGGAAGCGACTCAATAAAGAGCAGTGGAGGGAAAAGTCATTGGTTGCTTCAAGCTCTCAGAAGATGAATCTGTTATTGCACAGTAAATACCTCATAGAGGTCAGTGTTGTCGAAGCTAGTCTGAAGAAATATGTTACTTATAAGCTGATTATGTCTGGAACTCTTCAAGTTTTACAATTCATTCTGTGTAGGACATCAACTGGAAAAATATTGACAAACAAATAAATACTAGACTTTCAAATGGACAGTCTGATAGTTTAGAAATGAGCCAGAAAAGTGCCTAAGTTTCTATGTATGTTTTTAAATTTTTATGCATACAGAAGTGCGTACAGTCCATTGTGTACAGTAGAAAGTATCCTCCAAAGGACAAGCAACACCTCCACCAGCAGAAATCACTGATAACGCCAGTATCACAGCTAATGGGATCCATCCCAACCCTAAGAAGAAGGAAACGTGAGTATTAAACATTGTTCAAATACTATTTTGAAAGTTTGCTTAAAAATGTAAGATTTATTCAAATAAATCCATATATATACACACACACACACATATACGTGTATGACTGTCTATCTTCATATCTAACTCTCATCTATCTATCTGCACATACATGCACACACATATGAACACTTGCACATAATTCTCTGGCTGCTGTATATTTTTTGAGAGCTAATTGTTTGATCCTTGGCTTTTGAAAAGAAATCCTCTGAGCTGGTTATGACATAACTTATTAAAATGTCTTCTTGTTTCCCACAGCTGGACCGTGTGTCGCACGTTTCATGTGACGGGGACACAGAACACGTCCACTGTGACAGTCCGTGCAGACCACTGTTCCTGCATGCTCATCAGCATCTCTGCTAGGGATACAGTCTGTAAGAGCTGTAGTGATTCATCTCAATAAGGAAACCACATAAAATTACTTAGTAAATTGTGATTAGAAATGGATCTCTGGAATGTCTGTATAAAAAATAAAAATAACAAGGAAAGGTATTATAATTTTTTGACTAATTCTCAAACTCTTGCCCATAAACTGTACATTTGAGATATAATTTAATTACTATTAAAGTAAGCTTTGGGTCTAAAGCCCAATTCCAGGATTTATTTACTATAATGAAATTCCAAAATAAACACACATTGTAGGCAGTTCTGTTCTTAAATTGAGCTGTCTATACTTTATATGAGGTTACATGTCGTTTTTATACTGTAGGACAACTAAGACACATATTATGAAAAGAAAAATTTAGCTAAAGATAACAAAGTGCACTAAAACTAAGAATTAAAAATAGGTACCAATTCATATCTAGTTAAATGAAGGAATTAATAAACATTACCTAATAAATTCCATTCAGTGACTGTCCTGCTTAGAATTCGATGCTTTACTTGAAGACACTGCTGCCAAAAGGCCACTTACAATTTCTCGCCTAATCTCCCCAACAATAGACTCTTTAATCTATAATGGAAAAAGAGAAAAACACAAACTTAATAACAGGACTAAGATTTATTTTTTTTTAGTTTTAGTTTTCAGAAATAAATGCATCCCACTTAATTGCTATAGTGAGTTAATCACAGAAGGGGCCACGGTGTTCATGGAAGCACAAAGGTGCTTGCAGTGCAAGTCCACCCTCAGCTCACATCAGACTCTGGTCTGCTGCAGCACAACCCTGCCAATGACAGTATGAAAACAATCACAGTTCTTATAGGACAAGCAAGATAAAACTGTCTCCTAAGTTACTTCACAACGACCTGCAGGACTGAATGTGAGGCTCGCACTGTGAAATCAACAGGATTCATGCTTCTAATGCGCAGAAAACCTGGAAGTGCAAAGGGATAGGCAGGCAGAAATATTCTGCCTGTTTCCACCAACTAAAAACTAATATCTAGGGAAGTTATATATTGTTTTAATCTAACATACATTTTAAGAGGACAGAAGAAACTTTCCTTTAATAATAATTGTTTTAAATATTATAAACATACTCAAAACAACAATCTACTCTAAAATTAATATTATTCTTTAGTTTTATAGTGTGCTTGTCACCTGTCTACCTTAGGTAAGAACTTTCATCTTGGGTTGGGGAAAGGCCAGTCAGTAAAGTGTTTACCACATAGGCAAGAGGATCTGACTCTGATCCGAGAACCTATGCAAAAAAAGTCAGTGTGGTGATGTGTACTTGTAATTCGGGCACCAGGGAGGTAGAGACAGGTGGGTCCCTGGAGCTCCCCCGTCTGTCCGTCAGTCTGTTAGTCCAGCCTAATGCATGAACTCAGAGTCAGTGAGAGATCTCTGTCTCACAAAACAAAGTAGAAACATCTTGAAGATGACACTTGAGGTTGTCCTCTGACTTCCACAGGCACATCCACAAGTAGACACTCAAACACACACACACACACACAGAGAGAGAGAGAGAGAGAGAGAGAGAGAGAGACAGAGACAGAGACAGAGACAGAGAGACAGAGAGCTTTTGAGGAAAGCAAACAGACCTGAGGCCATGATCATTTGAGTTAGGATTTTCTTGTCTAGATGTCTAAATACAACATAAGACCACTTTTCTTTCCAATAATATAGCCTCACCTCCAAATAGCTCTTTGTAAAGGCTTTACATGTGCATTTCCTGAAGTAAACTGACAATGCATTCCCAAATTAGTCCTGTGGTGCTTTCAACTAGCTCTTAAATTTTCTACAATTCCACAGTTTCCTGTCAGCCTGATCTATTTCCTAACACGTTCCTAAATGCATCCTGAAAACATCTCAATTGAAGTCTTTCTAAAAATGGCTCTGTCATGAAAAACTGGGACATAACACCCAGACTTCTATAGACTCTTTCTCTTTATAGGAGCGAATCAGGGCTGGAGTGACAGCTCCGTGCTAAATGCGAGCCTCGCACCAAAAAGACAAAAGAAACAAAAGCTCCTTCACTACCAACCACTCACGTGGCTACACATGTTAATAAACATAGCTTTTTAAATTTATCTCTTACCACCATTTTTAGAAGAGTAAATAACAAAGTTTTTAAAATTCATAGCATTATAGGTCCATTTTTTAAGTAAGTATGAAACATGAACACCAGATGGTCATAGCCACAGTCTATAAGGCAAATACAGTAGGTAAGAAAAGGCCAGTGCAAATCTGCATTTCACAAGATGACAGACAATTCTTTCTAAGGCAACTATAGTCAAACAAACTTGACTACATCTCCTGACTGCTCAACATTTAAACACAAACTCACTAACTAGTTAGCACACAATATACCAATTAAAAATGAATGCTAAGCATTTTGAGTAACAAGATATTACTGGCGTAAAGAATGAAAGAATACCTAAGACCCAAGAGGGGTGAAATGCATCTACAGTCCCAGTCATTCGGGGCTGGGACAGGAGGATTGCTTAAACTCAGAAGCATGAGTGTATCTTGAGCAAAATTCGTCTCAATAAAAAAGAAAATAAACAAACAAACATGACTCTCTACTGTCAGGCACATTTTACTATAGATGGGAACACACAATGATATTGTCTCAAAAACAATAAAAGGAGGTTAAGTGTGGTGGCGCATGTCTTTAATTCCAGTGCTTGGCAGCAGAGGGAGTTCCAGGACAGCCTGGTCTACAGAGAGAGTTCTAGGACAGCCAGTGCTACATAGAGAAACCCCTGTGCGGAAACAAACAAACAAACAAACAAGACAGAAAAGTAGCTACATCTGAACTAGCACTAAAATAACACAATGCTTGTAATATCTATCTCATAACTAGTCATGGAGAACTCCATTTTATACAGACAGGAGAGTTCAGGAAAGACAAGCTCAATCTCCAAAAGGCTGTGCAGACTTTAGAGTGACTACCTGACATTAAAAAGGGCTGTTGAGTGCAACACAAGTGACATGGAGGCTGCATCTACAGTGCCTCGAGCCCCAAAGCCATGACCCTTAAACAGTCTCTAAAAAATTCCCAAGGAATACATGAGAAGCTGTATTTTTACCAAAACACATGTTTCAACATGTCAGATGAACTGACAGTTGTAAACCAAGCCCAGAAGCTTAAACAAACACAGAAAACCTTTACTAAAAGCATGGCAATCTATGTTTATTCTTCAACATTCAATGTTGAATTTGCCTCTGTGAAGACGACACGTTCACATATCCAAGATATCGTCTTTTTATTCCTACATATATGTACATTTTCTAAAATATATGTAAATAGCTTCAGGCCCTTATCACACATACCATATCACAATGACTGGGGCAAATTCGAAGGCCTTACTGACTGTGTTTTTCCAACTGTGGCATGCAGACAATCTGAGCAAGGGAGTATCCTCAGTCTGACAAAAGTGTAAGTGTAAGTGCAGACTGTGTATTAAACACTTGTCTGAAAGGGCTTTGTGTCCGCTTTCTCCTTCCACAGTGGGGCTCCTTGAATTAGCATGCTGTAGTAATGAGGTGCTCAAGACCTCACAGGGTTCCTCAAGGGGAACAAAGGCCTGAGAGTCACCATTGTTTCCTGCAGGGACCGCAGGAAGAAGCTTCCTTGACTGCGCCTGCCAAGCCTGTTTAATCCTCACCTGCAGAACTCTTCTACCCAAGACAGAGCTCGCCATCCTGAATGGAGGCTTTGTTAGTGGGGCACAGGGACAAGTTTATAAGGAAGACAGAATTTAATTTTCTTGGTAGCAGATACAAGAAAGTAAGAACTTGAAATTTCGTACCATGGACATTTAAATTTAAAAGGTTACCAGTCAGAAATAAATGGAGTACGGACTACTCAGTATTTTAAATATTTTGTAAATAAACTTTTAACATAAAACTACCTAGCTGAGCTATGATAACAACAGGAATTTCTTTTGAATTTTAATGAGCAATGGCCAGTGTTATCTATGTATGTATGTTCTCAAAGTACTCCAGAGTTTGATTTGCTAAGTATCAATATTGTTTGTGCCTTGTTTATATAGGGTAAGCCCTTCTTTGTAGCCAGCAAGGGGAAATGTTAAGGCAGATTTCTTTCAAATGGTGCCATTCTGAGCTGAATGGCTTCTCCTAAAGGGTTTAGTAACACATTCTAAAGAGTTCATCAAACATTTGCCCAGCATGCCAATTTAAATGTTGACAAAGTATAACGTCTTACATATTTAATGGGAGATTCCTATAAATGACTAAGTAATTCTCTAGGACCAAGGCGGCATAATGGAAACAAGTGACTTCTATGGTCTGTACTATTGGCCAAAGAACCAATGTTCTGGTCTAAAGGGAGCAGTCTCCTCCTAGGAAATGACCTGCAACATGGATCAGGCCAATGCACTTTTTAAAACGAGAGCTCAGGCATGCATTAAGGAGCAACCATGCCAAACGAGCAAAAGGAAGTCATGTTTTTAGACCTTCCTGTCCAAAGCAGGCTAAGAGGAACAAAAGGATCAGAATTTAGTAAAAGAAAAACAGAGTTAGCAAATGTGCCATGAGCAAATGCACACAGAGTACTTACTTAATCTAACTCGAGGACTGTCCTGTGCTTAAATACGCACCTAGGAACAGATTCCTCCACACAGGATACCTGACTATGGAGGCCTGATGTACACTTTGCTAAATGTTAGCCAACCATAATCAACATACAAAACTAACTCCATTTGTAGAACAAATAAACATGCCGAATTAAAAGCTTCCAGTAGTCCACAGTCAAGTCCGGAGAATACACAAGAACCATGCAGCCTGAGCTACACTGATTTTGAAAATGGGTGTTTGTTCCAACATGTCAGAAATCCTGGGTAACAACATGCATGTGACACAAATGTCGTGTCTGCTTATTTGCATTTCAATCTCAAGATGCACGGAGTGGCCACAGAAAGCAGCTTTCAGCTGAAGCCAGGAACTCAGAACACAAACACAGATGACTTACTCATCTACCAACAAGGTCAGCCCTGCGCACAGCCATTCTTACACCTGGCCGTGTAGCTTTGTCAGATCTCAGACCATCTTCAAACAGTAACCCACATGCACCGGCCCTCCGAAGCCCCAGTTCTACAAGCACAAGCCAAACATTCCCAAGGTCCAGGGACCATTTTTACTGTTGTATGGTCTGCTTCCAGACTGTGCAACTATGCATAAAGCCATGCTACTGTTTTGGTAGTTTTCTGTCTTTTGCCCTTTCTAGTGTCGCTGATGAAGTCTGGAATGTCGTCTTTCCAACCCTATTCTACCCAGACGAGTCCTGTGGTTTTACTGCACATTTCCACAGCACGTACAATTTCAGGATGACGTCATCTGTGTGCTCACAGACTGTTTACTTTAATGTACTTTTCAAGCTACTGATGTGCAATAAATGAGAGCATCATATATGTAAGCATCAATCTTTGGCCCTAGGAGCTCAATGGACCATTTGAGGGAAGATTCTATGCTACAAACTGATTCTAAAAGTACACTTACATTCACATTAGAAATAGTTTGAAAATAGGGAACCCTAGTTTCTCTGGCTTATTTTGGCTTATTTTGCTCCTAAATTGTTAGATAAATTCTTGGATAACTGAAAGATTAGCAAATCTGCATTCATGAGACAAGAAATGTTGTATAGTGTGTGTGTGTGTATGTTTTCATATGCTTTAAGATCACAAAATTCATAAAATAAAAAGGCATAAAAACCTGAAAAGGTTTTAGGGATCACTGTAAAAGTTTTCCATTTTCCTTAGTGTTTGTCTTCTTTAGCCCGCTGTAATTTACGTTACCGATTTTATGGCTTACAGGTACTTTCTCCTACCCTAGATACTTTGTAAACTGTATTGCTGGTTTCTTTTTGTTTTACCTTTTGAGTAGTCTTGGGCTGTGGAGGGGGGTGTCATACTTGGAGCCACACACATGCCAAATGCTGCCTTTGCTGGGGTCACACTTCAGCCTAAAACTTTTGCCACTAAGCTACAGATGAAACCATAAAGTGGCTTTTAAAATATATAATATATTCTTCTTTTTAGCTAATGGCAAAAAATAAAAGGTGCTTTTATCAGGAATTTTGGACTGGATGAAAGGAAAAGTACAACTGTTTGTACTCCCTCTTCGTGGTTATTCTTAGGAAAACAGAACAGACAGTATCCCGGGGTCTAACCTCCACAGAGACAGATTAAAACGCCATCATGAAGCTTGTCCATAGTGCTTTTCTTCTTAAAGATACACACCGGTTTATGTGAATGTAACTCAACAGTAAAGCCCGTGCTGTAACTTGCATCTCCAATCCCCGGAGGCCCCTGTGCAATGAGTCTCAGAGGTGTGCCTTTTGAGAGCCACCAGATTAATCCACGTGTGGGCTCATAATTCTACAGGCTACAGGAAGTCAAAGAAACTTGCAAGGGGGGACCAGGTATAAAGTAGCCAGGTCCTGGGGCACAGAACAGGCCATGGGTGCTCTTTGTTTTCCTGGACCCTAGAGTTCCCTTCTCCCCTCCCAGCTAACACAGGGCAAGCAGCCCTGCTGTGTCCTTCTGTCCTGCTGCAGCCTTCTCCACCTGCTCGGCTGCAGCATAGGCTACGAACACAGAACCACATGCTTCAGGGCTGAAATCTCTGAGCACAACAGAAACAAACCTTTCCTGTATCAGCTTGTTCTCCAGGGCATTTTGTCAGGGCAATGGAAAGGTCACAGCCATTCTATAAATTTTTTCAATTAACTTTTAACCGTATAACCTCCATAGAAGTCTGTGATTCCTTTCGGAACCCAGAACTGTGGTTAACACTTTAGGAACCCACACTGTTGTCATCCCGGGTAAACCCCTTTTTCATACCATGTTTCAATCTATGAACAATCGTACAATTTCTACACTTTTCCAACCATCAAAGGAAAGAGAACAAATTCTTCTCAGTCATTAATCTCCTACTTATCTCATGCCAACTGGAATTTTATAAAATGACAGCTCTAATTCTGGAAGAGGCCTAATGGGCTCTCCCGCCTTCCACCTTCAGGAACAGCTTCTGCACTAGAGTGGGACCACCCTGCTGAAAACCACAGAAACACGTGGGGAGTGGGAAAGCTCCTGCACCCACTGCAGTCAGCCTCACACGTAAGCAGCACCTGAGCAGCTCTACCAGGACACGCATGCGCAATGACCGACGCACGCCCAGACTCGACTCACCTCCCTTATGACTTGCTGCAACTCATCCTGCTCCACGTTCCGATGCGTTTCCTCAGCAGCTGGCAGCAGCTCTTCTTGCTCTTCCTCCAGGTGAGATGTAAGTCCTACAACCTGTGAGGCTTCCTCAGCTGCTCCAGCTTCCTCAGAACTCTCCAGCTCTGGAGGTGTCTGCACAGAGCCTGTTCTGGAGGGGGCTGTTGGCGTCAGGGCCACAGAGGCTCGGAAGATCTTCTTTCTCGCCACCAAGCGGGCTCGGGGTTTGCTTCCCGAGTTGCCAGAAGGCCCTCTGGATCTTCTGGTGTTGTGGGAGGGGCTGGAACAGACGGAAGATGACTCTGATGTGGCCTGAGAGAAAACGGACTCTGAGCTCTCTCCAGGAGGGATTTCAAACCCCATCTCTCCAAGTCCCAGGCCCAGCTCCGACTTCAGGTACGACTGCTCCCGTATCAGTTCTGTGACCTGGGGGGCCAAAACACGGCTCTTCACTCACAAGATGAAGACTGGTAATTAGGAAAACTAAATTCCCAACTATGCCAGCTGTCCCAAACTGCAAGGGTTTGTAAAGGCATAGTTCTATTTCACTATCTTACCAACTGGCCTATTTCATTTCCAAAAACCAATTTAAATTCACAGTAACCTCAAGTCGTAACTCGGGAATGTAAGAAACACAGTGAATTGTACTAGTTAACACACAGATGTCTGAATTATTTCATGGAGGAGTAACTAAAGAAAAATAAAACAGCTGCTCAGAAGGCTTTGACAGTAAGTCTGCAATGTAATGAGGATCACATAAGTCATCTTACAGATTCTGTGAGGACCTTCATCTACAGGAAAGGATCCTAGGAGGGTAAACAAAGTGTCTCTACAGTGCACACTTCCTCATGGTATGGGACAAATCACTATCCCAATGCAGCTGGCTTCCTAGGGGCCCAAAATGGCACTAGATTTCTAAGTGGCAAACCCACTTTCGGTAAATTTAACTTCCTGACCTCTGTATTTAGAACCAGCAGGCCTTGTATGGGAACGGGACAAACTGCACGCTCACGAGACGCCCCGGGGCCTGGGGAGGACAGAGACTTACTGGCTCCATGACGTTCAGTGGAGACGGGCAGGACAAGTTGTCAGCACTTCTACTACCACACATCCCCTGAGAAGTAAGGACAACACACGCGCTTACACATGGACACAGTGTGTCACAGGAACCAAGCACTGTAGTCAATCAACTGCCATGAGTTCCATCAGATGTATCACTGTGACAGCTACACAGACATCTGCTGCTCTGCTCCCAACACTTCTCAGAACGATGGCTCAAAACCACGGAAGCATGCATCCGAAATGATTTGGAATATTGTTTTATCTATGAATAAATACAGCTTCCTTTGCATATTTCTAAACATACATCCATTTTAACAAAATCAAACATGAAAAAGTAGGATAAAATTCAGAATTTCAAACAAACATATTTTATAACTGGAAAGATAGTGGCAACAACCAGAACATAATGGTGAGGCTCAGATCCCATGGGACAGCATGTTAGAAGTGCTGGGGAATGACAGAACATGAGGTCAGTGTCCCTTTCTTTATTCCTGCATACAGGGATCACATCATGACATCGCACTTGGTTCCTTAAGGAGGGGCACTGCCAGGGGATAGGGCATGTATTTGGCCTAGGGGAGCCCTCAGGTTCAATCTTTAGCTTCAGAACAAAAACATAAAGCAAAAACCCACAAGGAATGGAAAGGAACTACACTGAAACAAAGAAAAAATCCAAAGCCATAGGCCCTTTACTTAAACAAGGAGGCCGGTGAAAAGGAGCAATATACTATGTTCTTTGGAGATAAAAGCAGGGATAAGGACTTAAAGTAGTTATATTTTAATTCGTTAAAATTTTTCCTTCAAAAACAGAACTTTTATGTTGATCTTTGCTTTTTCTTTTACTGAAAATTATCATTAAAATTTTCAATGTATTTCTAATTATACTAATTATGAAACTTATACTTTGTACATAAAACTGCTGTGTATAATATGAAGTAATTAAGGCAAAATTAAATCTTCAGTAAGTAGGATGAAAACTACTTGAACATCATGCATGGTTCTAAAGCCATTAAAGCCAACGGTTAAACAAATCCCTGCACATTATGAACAACCCTACTTGGGACTCTGGACCCCCACAGCATACCGGAAGCACAGAGGATCGGAAAGGGGAAGGCACCCGGACTGCACGGAGCTGCTCATCCAGGCCCAGCAGCCGCTCCTCCAGCTGCATCTCCAGTTCCTGCAGCTCCATTCGGACAGAGTTCCTCAAGCCCTGCAGCTGATCCACTTCATACCTGCAGATTGTGAGAAGCGGAACTTTAGAAAAAAGTAGCCGAGAGATTTCCAGTAATGACTACAAACACTAGACACTTGAATACTGTGAACTAATGAACGTTTACAAAAGATTGCAGTTCCATCAACTTGGACAGAAGCAACCCTGAGGTAATGAATAGGTCTTTTTTTTTTTTTTTTTTTTTTTTTGGTTTTTCGAGACAGGGTTTCTCTGTGGCTTTGGAGCCTGTCCTGGAACTAGCTTTTTGTAGACCAGGCTGGTCTCGAACTCACAGAGATCCTCCTGCCTCTGCCTCCCGAGTGCTGGGATTAAAGGCATGTGCCACCACCGCCCGGCTGAATAGGTCTTTTTTAAAAAATAATTTTTTATTTTTATTTCATGTGAATTTGTGTTTTGTCTGCATGTATGTCACATGTGAAGGTATTGGATCCCTTGAAATTGGAGTTACAGGCAGATATGAGCTTCCATGTGGGTGCTGGGAATTGATCTAGGATCCCCTGGAAGAGCAGCCACTGCTTTTAACTGCTGAGTCATCTCTCCAGCCCATGACTAGGCCTTTGATCCCTTGCACTGTCACCTCTGTAAAGCAGACTACTGAGAGTCTTGTTTGGCACACTGGGGGTGCAGGTATAACTTCAGTAATCTCCCTGTGCCTATCTCTTACCTACACTGCTTCTCCAAAGACAGAGTTCACAGAGTGTGAACCAAGCAATGCTGAAGGCCCGCTCTCTAAAGACAAGGCTCTGACTTCAGTAACGAATGAAGCTTTACCTGTCCTCCTCTGTCATATGAGGGTACACCATGGTTTGCTGCCGCAGCATGGCCAACTCCAAGTCCATCATCTGCGTTCTGAACAGATTCAGGCTCCGTCTCACGACTTGGAGCTCCTGAAAGGTATTCTGAAATGCAACCGAATACGATTACACCTCTAAGTAACACTAACTAACTATCCTGCAATGGAAAGGGTTAGGAGGGAACTTACTTCATAAAGAGGTAGAACAGACGACTTCTGAGTACTGTATGGGGCAGCAGCAAGATCAGGTCCTCTCATCAGGGGGTACTTCAAACAATGAAACAGGATGAAAAGTCAGGTCAAAGTGGCTACCACCAAGCTCTCTAAGATGCTAAGGCTATTGTTAGACATGCATTATCATTTCTTGTTGAAATAGGAGCCCAGCAATGTCTATAATCAGCAAGGAAAGAAATTACTCTCTAATGCTACCTATTATTCTTAAATAGTTCAGGTCCAAATTACTCTGTTTAGGAAACAAAAGTGGTGTGTGTGTGTGTGTTCACAGAATTCCCTTCTTGCCTTAAAAAAATTAAGTAGAAAGCCAAGTGAGACTTGCAATAGCAGACTGCATCACAGTGGTGTGGCTGGAGAGAACAGCCAGCAGTCATCACACAGACTCTCAGTGGGACGTATTCTATTGTTATAGGCAGAGAAGACAGAAAGTTGCCTTGCCCCATCTCACAATGTAAGGAAGAAAAAAAAGAGAAAGTTAAAAAAGAATAGTGTAAATGTGTACATGTGAGTGTGTGTGAGATGAGCATGTATGTGAGTGTGTTAGTGTATGTGAATATGTTTGCAATGTGAGTGTGTGTGGCTGTATCAGTGTGTGCAGATGCTCAGTATGAATGTGCTTGTGTGTGTGTGTGTGTGTGTGTGAAAGAGAATGTGTAGGAGTGTGTGAGTATGTGGTAGGAGGCTATGACGTGAAAAAAGAGCAAAAATCCAGTGGGCTGAGCTGAACTTCAGACACCACTGAAGGTTGCAGTCGAAGCAAAGAGTGGCAAGGCCAGAGCTCTGCAGTGGGAAAATGACAACAACAAGATCACCCGATCCACCCAACCAAGTGACAGGTGCAGATAACCCCAGTCAAGGACACAGAGAACCCTGCAGGCCCTGCTGCTCAGTATCACCCAAGCCAAGAGGGTGAGATGGGGAGTGGGGCGATTCCTCGGCTACACTCATGGCCACAGCCCACAGGTGAAGTTGCTGGCCTGGGAAGGCACAGAGAGAGGGGACTCTGAGAAGTCTCAGCCTCACAGAAGGACAGCCAGAACTGTTCCACGGGGAAGGAGAAGTAGGTATGTCTGGTCGGACTGCAGACCGTTCGGGACAGTTGTCGGAGACGAGGGTGGTATCTAACAGGTCTATTCTATTGTTCTTTGAAGAGCTGCAACTCTGATTTTCACCGAAGCGGCTTGCCGTCCACTCTTTCATGGTAACAGACAGCATGCACTGGGCATTCACACTTTACCTGATTCTCTTCGGAGCAGTTCCAGTTTTGAGCCCATGGAAACAGACTAATTCTGTGCCAGGAGGCAGCATCAGAGGTCAGCAGATGAAGAGGAAAGCCTAGTCACAGAGCTATAAGAACCAGGAGAACATCGTGCCAGTGGAGTCAATGAGAAGACTTTGAAAGTTAGGGGATCACACATCCAAATGGCAGAAAGGAGGAGGAAAGGCTGGGGATGCTCTTGACAGGACAGCCTGAGGTTGCGGAAAAAGAGAATGAAGGAGAGGCTAAAGGCAAACACATGCAACAGTCCCTCTCTCAAAGAGGAGGCTGTCAGCACAGAAATGAACTGTTTGGGATTAGTTACAGCTTCTAGAGAGCAGGTACAGATGAGCTCAGGCGAGTAGGAAGACAGGCTGAGGTGGTTTGTCCACTCAGTTCTCACTTCCTGCTGACTTAAGAAGAAGGTGGAACAGTAAAGTATGGAGCTCTCTTTTCTCACCTGTGAAAGGTTCTGTAGTGAGTTTCTGATATCATGCAACACTCTCCGCAACTGCATCTCTATGGCGGAAGGAGGATTCACGGGGCACGCCCTGTACAGGTGGGCAGCATGTCTATGTGAATAGGGACACCCGAAAGGAGAAGAGAAGCTACTACACGAGGTGCCTGATATGTTGGGGACACTGTGGGCACTCAGAGTTCTCATGTGCTCACACAGGGGCCTGTCCTGCCACTCATGGGCAGAGTGAAGGGAGCAGGTGGACTGGGATATTGGAGCAAACTGTGGACAAGGGGGAAGCCGTCCGTGGGGGCATTCCTCCGGCCGTGTCGCCTCACTCTGAGGGGCTTCTTCTTTCTTCACAGAGGACGGGGGGATGAAGATGGTGGATTTAACCACAGACTGACCGTCGTGCTCAGTCACTTGCTTTTCCAATTCTTGTTCCTCCTCAGGTGTGTACTTGTAGGTGAAGGAAGGCGGGCTGCACCTGGTCTCTTTTCCTGGAGATAATCGCACATTTACAGAAGACACAACCCTTACTGGGCTCAGTAAGGTGGTCGGCAAAGACTGAGACCTTCTTAGGGGATAGCCAGCTTTTGCAAGCAAGTACCTTTGTTTCAACAGATCCTTTGACTTTATTAGGCTCCGCCCTACTCTTTGAGCAGACGGATTGCACACCTTCATCTGAGCTCTCTGCAAGGCAGTATTCACTCTCTCCACAGAGGAGGGAAACCCAGTTTTCTTTTCAGAGCTCACAGCGCTGCACTGGGCTTCAATGGAAGCCAAGGACTTGAGAATGTGGTGTGTGGTATACTGGGGGAATTCGGAGCCACCGCCCCTCTCCACATCGCTGTCTTCACTCCCTTCCCTCTGGAGCTCTCCAACCTCTTCCACGGCAGCATTCTCGGGGTCACCTGGATCCCTCGGGGACTCTTTGCTCCCAGTGCTCTCTGCAGTCTCACACTGAGGGGAATCCTGGCTGTCTGCGTTCCTGCTGTCAGCAACTACGGCCACCTTCGCTTTTCCTTTCTCAACAGGGGCACGAGACTCCTCTTCTGACTCGTTAAAATAAGGCTGGTCTTGTACTGTAGGCGTCACGTGGTCTTCCCCAAGTGAGGTGACAGTGGTCTCGCTGTCACAGCTGTCAGCACTACTCCCCATGGCTTGCAGGGGTTCGTGAACCTGAAATGGAGACCATTTGGGAGGATGGGAATAAAATCAGAGCCACCACGGACAAAAGACTGCAGATGAGATATGTCTGCTATTGTGCTTGGTTTGGTTTTTACCACCTCCCTCCCCACTTACTCATGGAGATTGTTTAAGGTCTATTTTTCTTCAATTTCTTTCCCAACACATGACACTGACTCACAGAAATGGACAAAAATGTCTTAATGTTCTCTTCTAGTACCTATAATTTCCCTAGCTCTCACCACTTCTCTTCATTCTGAAAGGAATCACGTTCTTTTCCCACATCTAACCATGTTGTACTTGTGATCACGTGGCTCCGGACCAGGTGGTCCATCCACAGATTCCACTGGATCAAACCCTCCTTACGGTCTTCAGCTCCTTCCCTAAACTGGACAGCTTCCCTCCCATGCTAAGACATAGAAAATTCTTAAGGAAGTGGTCATCCTTGCTTGAAAACCTAGCCAAGGGTCTTATCTTTCCTTCCTCATCACTGAAGTATCATGCAGGCTGTCTTTCCCTAGTTTATTTCATCATAACCATATGCCCTCTTCCCACTGCCCAATTCTTTGGCAGTCCATTGTTCTTTATTTAAATGTATTTAATATACATAACCTGCCAAGTATCATATCTTAGCCTATTTTATCTTAAGGATGCTCAAACCACTCATACTAACTTACAGGTGAGCAAAATTATCTAAATCAGTCTTGAAAACACACTGAGTCTAACCAGTCTTACCCATGTGTACAGGGCCAGGGCCACCCACTGGAACATAGACAATCTAATAGTGGCCGTCCAGAACTCCAAAGAAAAATGACCCCTCCCCTAGCTGTTATCAGCTGCCAATAACTCAGGTCAGGGTAGATCATTGGGATCTCCTCTTACTGACTCTTCCTGGGTCTTTCTGGGTGTGTTGCTTGCCTGTTTACCCTTCAAATGTCATGTTTCTAGAAAGCTCTTTATTCTTTTTTTCCTTAATTTTCAAATTTTATTAAAGACACTTTGAACACCTTCATGAGCATTCTGTGCTACACATACCAACTGACCCATAGCTCCTCAAGGATAAAGAAGCACCTGCTTCCTGGGTCACCTAACACAGTCTAACTTTTCACAGTAGTCCACAAAACTAGCAGAAATAAGAGTTTTCAAATAAACAAGTTATTATAAAATGTTGGCATATATAAATGTAAACAAATAAAAAAAACATCAGGCCAAGTACTTTAAAGACCAAAGTAATTTAGTCACTAATAATACAAAATTAAGATTTTTTTTAATACTCAGAGATCATGAATGAGTAAAACCTGAGATTTACAGTCAAATACTTAGCCAAGATCTATATTCCAGACATGTCTTACTGTGGTAAGACATGGACAGATCGCCGTAAGCTGAAGATGTGTAAGAGCCCCTCCTCCAACAGAAGCAGTACCTGAAGATGATTGAGCGAGAGGCAGTCCGCAGAGTCCTCAGCGAAGCCGCTGCTGTCCGAGTGCTGACTTGCCGTTCTCAGCAGGTGATCTGTCAGCAGAAACACACTGGTAAACAAAACTGCATAGGCCTGTATGCAGCAAGGCGTTCATAGATGTGAGCCCCAATAGAGCAGCCCAGATTACCTATGAAAAATCACGGCTTCAATGCATGGCAAGTAAATCAAGTTCAAGTAAAAGCTGGGTCCGGTCTTCTATCAGAAACCCACAGTATTCACTTGCCCGCTAGGCTTCAATGGTAATGCAGTGAAGTAAAATTAGAACATTATATGTAGAATGCATTTAAAAAGTTTTATATCTTCTGAGTATGAAAGAATGAAATTAAGGGCAATAAACCAAATCATTTGAAATGTGAGGGTATTTAAATATCTCTAGTATTTGTAATGATACAAGTATTTGTATTAGGAAATAATTCTTTCATAAGAATTATGCCAAAGTCAAAGATTCAATTAATATATAACATTGCTAATATTGTAAAAACATGTTTATTGTTACATCACAAGGCTCTAATTTCTACATATATAAATATGTATACATGCTTTTAAGAAAGATGCTAACTCCAGCAAGCAAGACGACACTGTTCCACACGAGAGCTACCATAGAGGGGATGGTATAGCTAGCTCATTTGCAAGGATCCGAGAGACAGGAGAGCCTTGCAGAGCTTCAGAGATAATAGCCAAATACAGTATTTACCAAATAATCTGAACCAGATAATATGACTAAATAAAATTCAAAGTTAAAGTTCACTTGGCTTTAAAAACATCCCACTGGAGTTTTGGGGTTCATGAAATGTGACTTTGATCCTATTAAAAACAAAGTAATTCTACAACAGTATTTATAATATTAATAAAGCTCTATAATGAGTTATGGTAGTGTTCCATATCCTTAACAAACCTAGAAATGCTGGAATAATTACCACACTCAATTGTAACAAATCCTTACCACCAGTTCTAATGAAAATTAATTTATTCAAAAATGAACTAACAGTAAATTAACAAGCAACATCAGAGCTCTTGTCCGTGTGCTGGTGGTTCCATGTCCTTGCTATGCTTTGCTTTCTAACTACGAGCCCATGAAACCAGGGCAACTTTATTCTTAATGTTCTGGTATGCAGAACAACAGGGCAATGCTTGCTTAATGCCTCAGTCCTAGCTCTCCACACAACTGAGCAGTCATATAAATGATCTAGAAGCTAAAGTACCCATTTGGTTGGGAAAAGGGAACTTTGGTGGAGTACAGAGGCCAGAAAGACCTGTTGGATGTGCAGCAGAATAAGGTCTGAGCCGGTTGCCCTCAAAGCTGAGTACCGTGTGATTCCCACAGAGTGAATGGCAATGGAGACTATGCAGGCTTCGGAGTGGGCATGAGCAAGTGAGCAGAACAAAGAGCTTAAGTTCTTCAGTGACTCCTCTCCTCTGCAGATTGAGACGGCAGGAAAATATTCCCTTAGCTGCAAAGCACTCAGGACTGCTGTGCTCATCTACAAGCCCAGAGAGACTGAGCTGCAGAGAAAGGCCTTGCCTACAAGCAGCATTCTAAAAGTCTGAATATCCCAACTGACGGTCTTTAGGTAGACATTTCTGTTCCATATAAAGCATAGTTCTCTTCAGCTGAAGAGATGGCTCAGCAGTAAAGAACATTTGTTTTTGCAGAGGACCTGGGTTCGATTCCCAGCATCCATAGTCATCTGTGGTTCGTAAATAACTATAACTCCAGTTCTAGGGGATACAACACCTTCTTCTCGCTCGCCTCCATGGACACCAAGTACACAGACATACATACAAGGAAAATAGTCATAAAATAATCCTTATAAAATGAAACCACAGTTCTTCATTAGAGAAATTTAGAGCTAAGGATTAATTCTCAGTTCTGAAGACATTGAATATTATCCAAATTTAAAAGTTCTAAGAAGTATTTAAGTGTGAAAACATAAAACAAAACATGGCAACCATCCGCTCAGTATCAAAGAAACTAAATACAATCAGCATATTCTCTTCTAGATGTTTAAGAAAAGTCTGTTACGTCTTCTCTCACAAGACCAGTGCTGGACTTCTAGGAATGTGAAGCCACACAATGAACACGAGGCTGGGACACTCCGAGCCACTGAGCCTTTCCAAGGTGCAGGAGGTCGGGAACTTCAGCTTGTGAAGTCCTACTAGTGAAGCCGTGCACCATGTCTATTCTGGCTCTGGAGTGAGTGGCCTGCTCCGATTCTAACTCTGAGATTAGGATCAGCCAACGACATACCATATTACCAGAATTCCTTCCCAAATGGAGAAGACGTGGCTGTTTCCTCACCCCCTTTCTTGTGAATGCACACACAAAGCACTCTTACTGCTAGTTTATAAAAGATTTATTCACAAATGTGTTACTAGATTGCTTACGCTGTAACCAACAAGAATGAAGACTGTGAGAGGAAGAAACTCAGCTGTGACCATACACTGAGGACGTCTCCCCGCCCCTTAGCTCCCTAAGACAACTAAATGCGATTTCACTCTGTTGTCATCCTCCTCTGCCTGTCCACCCTAAGCAAAGACTGAAGCATCACTTCAGACCTCAGGTGCAGATATATTTATTTATGGACTTAAGAAGGAAGGAAAAGTCAGTGAGGAAGTTCATTTTGTGCCTGTCGAGAGCTGCAGTCCAGAGGGCCCTATTCTTTAATGCCACACTGCAAAGGAAGAGAAGTCGCACGCAAACTGTCCCTCAGGAGGAATTTCAGAGATCAGGAGGGCAAACATATAATTTTCTATTTTAGGAACATACATATACATTTTTGTTAAAAACAAAAAACCACGGTGGTTTGGTATGTGTAAAGTTTCAAAAATAAACAGTCCTACCTGCAGTGGCCATTGAACTCCTTCCTCTTTCCCTAAATACCAAAAGCTCTGTGACTCTAAAGCCAGACCGCGTTTTCTAGTTCAAGTCACAAGTGTGGGGATGGATCCAAAGGTTCTCCAGTCAATAATTAATGATTGAAGAGGAAAGTGCACCTGTGGCCACTCACCTTTGAGCGATTCTTTAGATTTATCTAACTTGGTTTAACAATTGCGAGCAAGTTTTTGCCAGTTACACTGCATGTATTATACTTACAAGATGTGTTTGCATAAGGAAAACCTAGCCAGAGAACATAAGAGTTTCCAGTCCGGCCAATGTAAAAGCAATCTCGATCTGTTTCAGCACATCTGCAGATCTGAGTACCATTTGGAGCACCCAGACATGTTTAATGAGGTCATTACAGGATAGACAATCTAATATTAGTTTATAAGTATAAATGTCTCCCCCACATAAAAATCCCACAGTAATTTAACACACACCCCCTGTATCCTAATCTTTGCACACTTACTGCTCCTACAGCACTGATGGAGAAACCCCTTTCCTTCCCAACCCACAACACAGAGTAACGATGGGGAACTCGTGAGCAGTGGTCCACTTACCTCTCTTTGACTTGGCAAGACCTAGCTGGCAAGTGGCTGGCACGTGAGGTGCCTCTTCCTCTGTGCTCTGAACCTAAAAGAGAATCTGATGTAGTTAAGAAAATCTATGGCAAGAACAGTATCTCTTGATGGTAATTCATCAGACAAATCAGTCTAAGCAAAGCGTACCAAACATCATATAGACATTTTATCTCAGAATTGTCAGTCTGTCCCACAGCCATGTCTTCTGACCGACATCGCCAGGGGCATGCAGCACCTGCCTAGGTAGCTGGGAGAGAACTAGCATACAAAGTGACGGCACAGACAGACATGCAGGAAGCACTGCCATGCCAGGAAGCTGTGCAAATGTTAAACTGTGAATAGTTTTAAAGGGAAAACGCTAATCTATGTATCATAGGAAGCGATGACTGGGCCATATTTCATACACAGATTAGCATTTTTCCTCAGACTGAAACTAAAGTTTAACATTTGGGCAACTTCCTGGAATGGGTCACCTTTCAGCAATGACGTCATTACACATGGCGTTTTCCTACAGCTATGTGTGTATTTAAGTGGAAAGGAAATCTTAGTACAGCTAAAACCTTGAAAAGTCTTACCCATAAAATCTCTCTAAAAATTCTATTTAATGGATCACCAAACCTAGAAAAATTGCCTGTCCTTTTCCTACCTGCACAAATATATCCTTGTTAGGAAATTCTGATTCTAAATGCCATCCTCACCCTGTGCAGACACTAGCTAGCTATTCTAATTTGACTAACTTGTATCATTAGGAGGAGGCACATGCTGATTTCCCAACACTTTATGACATAAAAGTAAGTGAAATGGCCAAACACAGCTTTTCAAATCTGAACAAGTCAAAGAGCAAAGAGCAAAGTTTTAATTTGAAGTCTGTTATACTTTGAGCTATGAATTAATTTAAAACTAATAAATATCCCATAGGAATGACTAGAAAGCCAACAGCACACACACACCACACACCATGCCACCTCCACAAAGTGTGATGCTCCTACGGCCCAGATGGGGAATGTGTGCTGTGAGGAGATGGCTGTGCTATGCAGTGTCAGGAGTCTGCAGCTACGGCCTGAAGAACTGAGAGGAGACATATAAAGTAAGCCCTACTGTGCTTTGCTACTATCTAAAAATTATATTATTCATAGCAGCAGATACAAGTTCAACCGGAAAACCATTGTTTTAAGTGCAAGGGAACAGAACACATTTTCTTTTTATATTCAACAAAAGGTCTATTATTAGCTGCTACTCAGGCCCAACCTAATCCAGACAGGTTTCTAAACGACAATCATTAGCTAGACTGAAAGAGCGCAAAAGAAATCCAGACAACTATTATCTTTTAGGAATCTTAGGTTAGACATACAAATTACTATTTCTCACTCTGAAATGTAGGATTAGCAAACATTCTATTTCCTTAGAGATAAAATTAATCACAAAGTAGTGCTACCTTCTCCAGTAGTCTATCCTCCCTAACGCTATTTTAGGGAAAAGAATACTTTGCCTTCTACTACAAAGCCCTGCATCTTCGCACCGACAAGAGAGGGTCGTGTTTACAAAACTGACGTCAGTGAACCTACTCTCACTCAGCAGATTTTACAATGTTAAAACAGCGAGCCATAGCTTATTTCTTAGCTCCTATTATTGGTCATAACTATGCAACAAACAGATTTGAGTGGAAAATCAGGAAGCCAATACAGAATGAAGATCTACATAGCAAGTCTTTCTAGTGCTGTGTGGTAAGCTGGCCGTGTGCTGCGGGTAGCCTTTGATTACATTCTTAAAAATATAACCAAACATAACTTAATTGAATAAGTAATAGGCTTTCATCATACAATTCCCTGAACTTTGTAAGTTCAAAACTTTCCATAATAAAAAGAAAACAAACAAATGAGCAATACATTAAGTCAAAATAATAAATTAGGTTGTTCCTAATGTTTTGGGGACAGCTTTCTGAATCAGTCTCTGTATATCATTGCTTAGAAATAAAGAAATCCAAGAACGTCTTGCAAGAAGCTGTAGGGGCTGTGACAAGAACTCGAGCTCCTGTGCACCGAGCTCAGCACTCTCCACCCAGCGGTCTAACCCATGGGAAGTGTACAGTGCAGTCAAAAGCAGCCAATCCTGAGCTCAAGCCTTACTAACAGCAGCAAGGACACATGACAGGATTCCTCCCAGCCTTCTGTCACTGACACTCACCCATGTCTGCCCACCTCCATCTGACATCATAGGGAATATGCCATCCTTCAGAGAGATGGTGAAAGCCCCTGCTGGGAAGTGGTATCTAAGTGTCCAGGAAGGTGTGTGTTTGGGGGGGGGGGGTGACAATTGCAAACAATCTTCTTTGTACTAGTCTATGATTCTGTAATTACTTGTAAGTTTCCTTAAAGAAAAGAAAACCAGTAAGTTTTTAAACACACAACACACAGTTTGTTTCCACTGTTACATAATTTTTTTTAAAAAAGACTTTAGATATTTTAGATTAAAAATAAACAGGTAACAAACACAGTGATTACTAGGCACATCAGGACAGACATCAATTGTTAGAATTGACATTCTTATCTCCAAAGTAGGAGATTCAATGTGAGTTCAAGGTCAAACTTGGCTGCATAGCAAAACCTTGTCTCAAGAAACACAATTCACAGCCAAATTTGGAGGGCCAAAGGAACAGTGTCAGCTGTTCCTCAAATATCTGACCGATTTGGAATTATTTAAATTTAGGTGAATAAATAAAATAAACCCTACAACTTAATGCTAAAAGTAATAAACTTCATTAGTTAAAACCAATAATAAGTACAAAGACAGCATTAAATGCTCAAGAAATATTACGTATGCACTCAGTAAGGATTACATTGAAGTAGTTCAACAGCACTGTGAGAGGACCACCAGGCACACAGGGGCGGGCTCCCAACACTAATACAGACATAGCTTATCCACAAAACATAAGCAACTGTTCATTCAGTAGGATCACTTTAATGTGAGTCATTCAGACGTCTCATGTCTAACTCCTTAGAGTTATCATGCTATATTCAAGCAAGCCAACAAAAACCAACAAACAAAAATTATCCATTTAAGCCAAGAATTAAAATCCTCTCCCCACAACCCAACCAAAAACTGAGAAAGTGTTTAGAATTTCTGGGTTTTGGGCATTCTGAAATGTTTTTAGAAAGCAAGCTGACTTTTAACTAAAATAGCCTATGAGCTTCTTCATCTTTTTCTTGTCTTAAATATAAGAAACAGACACTTCTCCTAGGCCTCATCCGTCTTGTCGTCTGTTTGGCTCTCTCCACAGTTAAACATCTTCCTACTTAGGCCCTGGTTACCGTCACATCTTACCTCCTGCCTCACCCAAAGAACCACAGCAAGCTGCTGGCCTTGGGACTGCTTGGAGAGCTGGCTTCCTAAGAGAAAGAACTCTAACCGGTATCCACCGCTGTTCACACAGGAACAAACACTCTCTACAGGACTCAGACCCCAACTGTAGGGCGTCTCCCAGAGAAGCCGTGCTAGCTCCTCTGAAGGGGATGTAAGTCGGCCTCAGGAGGACTGCTCTCTTTGTCTGTTAGTACAATTCCTATCATGCTTAAGAGGAAATGAAAACAACACATTTTCCTGCTTTAGCCATTGTTCTATAAGCTTTCTCTAAAGTTCCCAAAGAAAAAATAGAATTCTAGGTTCTTAATGCATTTTTAAAATAGATATGAAAAGGTAAGGATTCATTATCCCTAAAGTTCCTCTGTTTACAACAGACGAAGCTAACAAAATAATTTGTTTTATTTATTTGAGAAAATATCTATGTATACCAGGCTACTAGCCTGGAACTTGCTATGTAGCTTCATCTTGTCTCAGAACTTATGGCCATCCCGCCTCAGCCCTCTGGATGCTAGCATTACACACATGTAACACCATTCCTAGTGACAGCACACACAAACATCTAACTACACTTCACAAAAAGGCTCACATTATGTTGTCATTCACAGGTTTTACCCAGCAGAGGGCACGAATGACACAGGTCTATACAGAAAGGAAAGGGCAGCTACCATTTTACAGGTGGTGTGGGCTCTTGTGAATGTATGGGTCCCTTTCACTTCTGCTCAGAAACCATGAATTCTTGAAAATCCTGTAAATCACAAAGACACTGCCAAGCTACCACTGTCCAAACCGAAACAACAGCATGACATTTTCAGAGAGTGCACGATTTGTATTTAGCTGTTTTGTGTGATACGGTACTGAAGCTGTGGAGTTGCTCAGCACAGAAGAGTGGGCCCAGGAAAGGCTCGAACCAGACTTAGTGGTAAGACCAAAACAACATGCAACAAGAATCTTTAGGACAGGGCCAGAGGTTTGGAAGCATACATCATAATTCCCTTCCATCCTCATTGGACTGAGCTGTAAACTGCCTTAATAATTGAAAAATGGAAATATAAACTACAGGAAAAAGATTGAGGGAAAGTAGCCTGCAAGAAAAATGCACAATATGCCAGAGATTCTTCTCTTTCCCCTTTCATTTTATTCTTTAGTCATAATTAACATTTAAAAATTCTAAAAACTACACACACACAAAAAGAAAAAAAAACATAAATAGCCCAATTAGGCCAAGCATCAGTCCCGCCCACAGTGCAGGTGTCCCTGCTGGACCACACAGCTGAATCTCTCGTGCATCGGCCCCTGTGGTCTAGAAGGAGCTCTAGGTGAACCTCATGAGAATTTTTCCTCCCTGAGTTCAAATTCTACCGTTACCTAGCAGGAGATTTCATCAGTCAAATAAAAAGTCACCACATGTTGATCTGGGCTTACAAAACACCACTCGGCCCCTTCCAGAACCTTCGCTCTTAGGCATAAACCAACCAATTCCAGCATCTACTCACAAGCTGCCTTCACCCTCTCCATAGTCACTGGGACCCTTTCTGACTGAACTGCACATCTGATTGATTTCTGCATTTTCACTGTTATGCAATACTCATTTGGATTTGCATATACACTCTCAAGGCTCTCTCTGACATCAAAATCTTAGGCTTGAAGGAAAAATGGCTGCAGATAAAATGTCATCTGGGGGAGATGACATGGCAGTCTTGCCTGAGGGGTGCCACCACACACAGTTCAGCAACCAACTCCTGGTTTGTGGGGGACAACACCAGGCTGAGTTTCCATAGCTATGAGTGTACTGGCACCTCCCATCTTATGAACAGGTTCTGGGGCTTCTCTTCCGGGCTCTTTGCTAGTCTCGGGGAGCCATTTACCTACCTCTTCCATCTCGAAGGAGTCTTTCTGCTGCGTCATTACGTTTCTTATGAATGGAATCGTCAGGGGTGCACAGGGCTCTTTGTCACTGGCAGATGCATGGCCACTTCTCAGCTCACTGCTGCTCTGGGACTCGCAGTGGCTCGGCACGTTGACATCACAACCTACGTCAGACCCTGCAACACCAGGCTTCGGCAGCAGCTTATCCTCCTGACTTGGAGCTTCTTTGCTTCGTTCGCTTTCCATTTTGTGGCTAACGTTACTATCTGCGTCATCAGAGAGTCTGTCGGTATCCACACTGTCTGTGATAGTCGATGAACTACCTGAGACTTCTTCTGTAACCGTAGCCAGCGTAGAAGAGGACTCCTTCTTCTTCATAACTTTCTGCAGCTTGGGGTCATTCTTGCCGCCACTGTCCTCAGCCAGAGAGATGCTCAGCGCCTTTCCTTTCTCACTTGAAGGGGAGGGGCTCCCTTCCCCTTTCTCTGTCTTATCAACACATAAGTTTAGTTTGGATAGTGTTTTCATCAGACGGTTTGCAGTGTTGCTTCGAGTTAGAGGAGGAGGGGAGTCTGTTGCCTCCTTGGTGGAGGTCACTGAGGACATGCTTCCAATTCTCTGCAGGGGAGTCCCAGAGACTTGGGAATAGAGAGAAGAGAATGCATTGGCCACAGTAGTAAGCACTTCAATTTGACGAAAACGGCCTACAGAAAAAAAAGAAAGAAAAAAAAGAAATTATATGCTTATGTTATGTGTACCTATTGTAAATAAATTCTATGCTTATCGGCACATAAACACATGCTGTTTAGAAGTCTAGTAATTGAATTTAGATCTTAAGTATTATGAAATCATATTTTCCCCATGTAAACACTGAAATCTCTACATTTGTAGAATAGGGAAGATTTTTACTGTGAACATTAGAATTTATACTTTAAAAAATTAGAAATAAGCACAAAATGGTGATAATACTGAATATGAGAGAACTAGCTAACTGGTCTCTAGTTATGATTTATTGTTTGCTCACGGACTCCACTAAGACTCTTCAAAATGCCTTCCTAAGAGAACACATCAGCGTACACTTAAGACTGATCCATTGACAACCTTAGATGGAGAAAACAGCGCACCAGCCACGGTGAGTTAGTTTACAGAACAGCACCTGAAATGGACTGACTTTTCATTTAAAACTAACAAGCTCCTCCACCTACTTCTTTCTTTCTTGAACAAATGCAATTTGGAGATAAATAAAAATTCTGCAAATAAATTACGATGAGTTAATGAGGAAGGAAAGATGGAATAACCTCTATAAATAGAATAAGTAATTCAGAATGAGTAAAAGAGCTATTCTAATATTAACCTTATTTTTAAAATGTTAGGTGCTAAAACAAACACCACCATCTCGCCTAGATGCTAATCTTTTTCTTGTTTTTTTTTTTTTTTTTTTTTTGGAGTCAGGGTTTCTCTGTGTAACAGCCCTGGCTGTCCTGGAACTCGCTCTGTAGACCAGGCTGGCCTCGAACTCACAGAGATCTGCCTGCCTCTGACTCCAGAGGGCTGGGATTAAAGGTGTGCACCACCACCACCCAGCTTGATGCTAAATTTTTAAAACAACACATTAACATCAAAAATCTTACTTGTCAATGCATAATTTGGGTTCTCTACTTCCATCCGTTGCATTTGTGCACTCAAAAATACTTTAATGTCTATGCCTCTGGCAAAGGATGATGAATTAAAAAATCTGGAAGGAATTTTAGAAGCAATATCTGGCTCATCTCGTCCAAATCCAAGATTGTACAGAATTTCTTCAGGATCTTCTTCATAGAGCTCCAGCAGTTCTGAGACACTGGAACGAATGAGGACAAGCGTGAGGATGGAAAGAGTAGTTGTGGTCGACACTGCACTCTCAAAAACACACAGCTCTGTCTCCATTCCCCTTGTTCACTGTCTTCTGATACTGCGCACTCCTGGGATACACAACCCTTAGGAAGGACACACAGGTGCATTTTCTCAGGGTGCTAGTGTTGGAAAAACAGAAACTGAAGTTCAAACACATAGTCCCCAAGAAATGAAAGAGACCTCTAAGGGATTCCTCACCTTATTTTCTTGGTCATTTTTAAGGGATTCTCCAGTGAAGCAATTTAGTTAAAACAGAGCATGCCTAGTAAGGAGAGAATGGGTGGAGGGGAGGGGAGCAGGAAAAGCATCCCCGGAAGCTGGTACAGCTCGGGTACTGAGGACAGCTGTGAAACACGAGCGTGGCAGACCTTTTTTGTCTTAGAAGAGGCAACTACCTTAGAAGAAGCAATGAAGGAGACAAAGTGGAGTCAGAGAGCAGGGAGGAGCCTCCAGTTCTTCTCTCCCCACATCTGCTCAGGAAGGAGGGGTAAGGCGAGGAGGATGCCGGTTACACAAAGGGAAACTCTCACTCTCTCACTCTGCTGGCCGCTCAGCAGCATCACACCCTTTCACTCCAGTGATAATCCAAGCTTTCTGGGGCTCAATAACAACCAAGAACTTGTCAAGAGGACGGTTATATCTGCTTCAAAGATAAGTGCCTAGGTTGTGATACAATCATTTGTATAGCAATTTAAAAACTGGTTCCACGGCCCCTGTAGTTGATTTTGCACATATTAAAGATTGGTTTAACACACTGGAAACAAATTTAGCCTTGAATATAAAGAAACTAATTAGGCAGGTTTGTGCTGATATGCTGATTTCTATGTCAGTTACTCAAGGCTCTCATGGTACAGGGAGTTTCGGTTCTTATAAGTAGAAGTCATTCCAGTATGGAGTTTCTCCTTCAGGACGCTCACACAGCTTTAACACTCGCTACTGTTAGGAACACAGCACCTGATTTCATTTGCTTAGTTACAGGTGCTGCTGGTTTCTGCATGAGAAGCTCCTGTCAGTTATGACAGTTCAGGAAACACTTTGGGTTCCCTTTGATTCACAGTCTCAACATCACAACAAAGACCAGAGGGTGCCAGGCTCTCTCAGCACGTACGACCCCAGGCTTACCAGGACTCACCTTGACACTGTACCGCTGCTTTTCCCAGACCCAGTAGAGTTCATACTTCTCCCTTTCTGATGGAACTGGAGTCTCCTCTCTTTGGCCAGGATATTATTGCTATAAACACAACAAGACACTTTAAAACCTGAGTCTTCTATACTCAATCCCTTTTCACTTGCAGAAAGAAGCAGAACCAAACAGGTACATACCAGTTTTCAACTTGAGCATCAGGTTCATGTAGGTGATTGGCTACAAATAAAAAATAAGTGAGTTCAATAAAAGTCAATAAAAAAAATAAGTGAGCAGAGAACACACTGCCAGCAGGACAATGGCACAGTTATGGAGAACACAGGCTATCCGCATTGCCACAGCTGGCCTGTTAAATGTCGCGACTGAAACTCCTGTACAGAGAGGCAAGCAGTGGGCCAGCAGCTTTTAGAGGCTGCTACTTTCTGGCAACGCAAAACTACTCTTATTTGAGTGCTTAAGAAGAAAAAGATTTATTAGTAATCAGTTAAATTTCTGGCCCAGATTGGAGAGTCAATGAGGAAGATAAATAGCATATACTGGTGTATGTAGTGCTATTAAACTTCTAAGTTGTCAATCAAGAACATCTTAAAAGCAAATGTAACTGGGCACCAGTAAGTGGAGCCATAGTGTTCACATATTTCTTATGTGTTTTCAAAGCCTTAAGTACGCAATGTGAAATGCTCTACACCTTTCAATAAAATGTTCCCTTTAAAAGCCAAAAATAAATTTAATTAATTTTAAAAAGAATTACTAACAAAAAACCAAAACCTTCCTCTAACTTTATTAGATTAACAAGATCAAAGCAAACAGAAAAAAGTCAATGTTTAGACTTAATTTTATCATTATTTATAAAAAAAAATGAGACAAGTGAGGTTAATAACAAAAATGTCCACTTTAGCAACTGCCTTTTTCATTTATGATGTACAAATTGGTGAGAATGTTTTTATTTTGCTTCTTTGTGTATCTCCTAACAGCATCATTTGACATCATGACCCAGGCAGACTGTTAAAGCTGTCCACAGGGTGCTGATAAGCATCTTAACAAGGTGCTGATGGGTCTGTTAAGGGCAATGACTTGAAAGAAGGAAGATAAAGTTTTCATTTATTCTTGAAAAATACATTGATAGATAGTGACAATATACATATTCTCAACTTTCTGAGGGTTCTAATGCTAAAATGCTCCAATAAGTAACTCAGCTTACAAATGACGTTAAAGTACCAAAGGACCAAGGATACTAAATTCACTCTTCATCAGCTTCTACTTTTTAAGCATTTAACAAAAATCTTTAGTTCTTTGTAAAAGCTACCAATAACCTATTCACCTAGTGAAACAAAACAGAATCAGTGTGGGTTCAAGCATGGCGGACCACACCTGCAATCAAAATGCACACAGCTGTGAATTTGAGGCCAGCCTGAGGTTACATGGGGAACTCAAGGTCACTGTGCTTACAGAGCGCAAAACCTGTCTCAAAACACAGTAAAAGCCCTACCTTTTATTATAGCTACAAAATAGTTTTAAAAAGAGAACCCTAACTTACTGTCCTGGAAGTTACAAAGAACTGAACGACATGCTTTTACAGCGCTGAAGCGCCCGGATAGACACCTGCAAAGTGACCTGGCTTCTCTTCTCTTCGGACTTTGTGCTTCAGTCTCAACTGTCAGGGAAAGAGGGAGAGCATAGGAAACAGACAAACCCCGGCCAGAGTGTGACATGAGTCCATTCCCTAAACAAAACTAACTGCAGCTGAGTTTCTCCTGCATAAATATTTGAGCTCCTTTCCTCCTTGGGGACAGTTTTCCCTCATTTGTATCACCATGGTTCTGTCACAGACAGTTCCTCCACGCGTTGAAAACAGGTGAGAGGCAGCTATGGTATTTCAGAGAAAGAATCCTACCGGTTAGGACAATGAAAGTGACGCATTGTCAAGACCTTCAAATGATCCCTGAGAGCTAGAGACGGGACAGTCTTTACTTCATCTCTAAGATAACCATAACTACAGGAAGGCACAGTTCCTCGTCAAGCATACCTTCAGCTCCCAGCGACAAGTCATCTTCGAAGCTTCCTCCATTTCTCCCAAGCACACCTACAGCAGAGTGTGAAAATTCAGAACCATACCCTGGAGCTCTGCTCTACCCCATGATGCCACTGCCATACAAAGTCATTAATTAAATAAGTCAACCAAGCAAAATATTCCACAAACCACAGGAAACTATCTCAAACCTCAGTACACTCAAAATTATTAAGACTGCCATGTCAAGAAGCAAACAAGCTTTTTCTCTGTTGTACAGAAATAATGTCGGTGGCCAGGTAAATACACTTTAGATTTCTTAAGTCTCGGGAGGCATTTCATTAGACAAAATACGTGACTGGAGAGTTCCATAGAAAGCTGGGTCCTGACACGGCCACCCCTTCTCCATCTCCAGGCTGCATCGGGCCCGAGCTTTGTTCTCATGACACTGTGTATTCTTTCTCTTCACCCTGTTGTTAGCTGCACATTCTTGTTGCATTTTGAACTTGAGAATTTTGTCTTTCACAGGTGCTAAAATTTCAGGTGTGGCAATTTCAGTTAGTGTAAGCAAAGAAACGCTACACTCAAGTTAGCCTACCTAGTTCACTCACTGTGAATTTTTGTTATGTTTACATAACGTAGTCTGTATTTAATCAGCCTTTATAATATCTAACCAGGCAATAAGAATATAAGTATGACATTGTGAAAAGCTTTGGGAAACAAAGTTATTTAAAGTTACTATTCTTCCACGGCTTATGAGAATATTTTTCCCTTTGAACTTCTAGCTCAGAATGGCATCAAGCCTCACTTGTGTGATTCAAACATACACGCTCACCTAAAAGACGAAAGAAAATTCTCCGTTTGGAAAAAAGAAAGCTCTCTTACCCTTCAGTGCTCCACCACTTTGCTCATCCAGTGAGGCTCCCAAAGGGGTGCTGCAATCACAGAGACACAGAAGCCTCAGTCCTCTGAAAACCCATCTGGAGAACTGTCACTGCAGAGCCTCACTTTAGAGTTACAGCCAAGCAAGCATCTTCATCAATTTAGTGCTCCTCCCCAAACACCAGGAATGTGAGTGGCTTACATAAGCAATGTCCTTCTAAGCAAATACGCGTTGTCAAGTCAGTTCACTAGCAATGACTTAATCACAGGTCTGCGCTGCAGCAATTAAGAGCAGGAATGGCAGTCGTACACAATATAAATTGTTATTTTCTTTGAAAACACATACATACACAGAGAGAGACAGAGACAGAGACAGAGAGAGAACATAGACGACAAAAGGCTAAGGAATCGTGTCAGTGTCTTCTGCCAAAACAAACCAAAGCCAACTAAACCAAACAACCAAAGAAACAAAACAACAGAAAACATAATTTCAGTGGTAAGCAACTTAATTTAGTAAAACAAAAAGTTCCAAGACTTAGGAAACAAGCCCAAGAGTTCCTTGGTTCTTTCTTACCTGTCGGCCGAGCTGGCAGTTCAGAGTACTGCCTCAGAAGCTGCTCCCTACCTCAAGGAAAGCCTTCCTCACACACACAGAGGAGATTAACTTTGGAAAGTCCTCAGCTCAGCTTGGGAATCAGGGTTAAGGCTCAGCCAAAGCTGATTTTCTCCCCATTTGTAGTTCAAACATGAATGTCTCAGAACTGGTTGCCAAATACAGAGATACCTTTACTTTTCTCCAAACAACTTAGTTTTGTGACTAGAATCACAGAAACATCCTTTATTCTGAAGGCTGTATTCTGTGATACAAACTTGGGCTTCTCAGTAACAGTTCCGACCTGCTAAAGGCTACATCAGAAGAGAAATCCATCCTGGGAACCGTTTCAAAGAAGTGTTACAGAGAGTCCGTTAAAAGTGCAAACACATACATAAGCAAGGTCGGTCTTTGAAACTGATGCTTTTGAGATGTAGAAGAATCAAGAGCAAGTACCATATGGGAACTGATAAAACCTTTAACTAGCTTTTGCATATATTTCATTTAAGCTCTAGCTGATGTTATTAGGAAACTTTGTTCTTTTCTTAGTTGGGCCCAAACACTGTATTTCTGTGGCCATAGCTGCCTCTGCTGCTCCGCACTAACAGAAGACAGCGAATGAGGCAGAATGTAAGTGGCCTCCTCCTTCAAAAACAAGTTCTTTACTCCTAGCTGCCCTGTGCCAAGTCCCAGCAGGATCTGTACTGCTTCCTAAACTGCGTCAGTCAATTTGGGTGGTTGAAAAAAAATAGTTATCAGAATGAATAAAGATTCCATCAGAGAAGGGAAAGTATGACATCTTCTCTCAGGATACGGATAACAATGAAAATCAGAGTATTTCAGAATTGGTCAAGGGGGGAAGCTATCCTTCTAATCATTTGCAAAGAATATACAAAATACATTAACACTCGACTCTGAGAAGGATCCCACGTTGCTCTTAAAAAAAATAGGAAGGAAGGGGAGTGGGGGAAATGTATAGCTCAATTAAAAACAATAAAGAATAAAGAAAAATACAGTTGCAAGTATCCTAGCAGTCAAATCTACAACAAATAGCCAACATTAAATAGGATTCCATGTTCTAACTTTCAGGCACAAATGAATACTGCTTGTGTGTTGACAGGGGTAGCTATCGGAACAACAAAGCCATCTATGAGGAGGGACAGAAGGCTGCAGAATCTGTGCACACTGAGTTTAGCAATGAAACTTCTGGAATTTTCTGGTCTGAACTTGTGTCCTGGTCAATGTCAGCATTCTCCTACTGCATTTACCTGAAAGATGCATTTATTTTCTGTCTACTTAATATTTTTATCTTCTTCAACCCTGTTTCCTATACATCATTTTCTAATGTGATTTTTCCCTTCGTCTTACATTAAAAAAATCCTTTGGCTTGAACTAAAATCCTAGAAATGTTCAGAGCAATTTTATGGGTTAACCAATACTGTTCAGCAATGGATTTTAAATCAGGACCAGGATGCAAACTTGAAAGACTTGAATAAAAGCAAGGGTAGACTACCTGCTTCACTCCACGATGGAGAAATCGCAGAGATACTGCTTTGTAAGTTCTCTCCTAGAAAGTCTCGACGATGTCCATTTAAAATTCCAACCTTTCTGTTTCACACTATTCTGCTGACCAGCCCGTGGCACACAACTGTGCTTTGTAAAGGTCATATTCTCGTAACCGAAGGGGTAAACTAAGCTGGCTGTTAACCTAAAGACTTCTTGAAGCAGTGTATTTGCCTCTGTGCTTCTTTGAGAGGGCCATCTACACATTCCATAACATTTCCGACCCTTCCATGACACCATTAGCCAAAGCAAAAAATAAAAATCTGCGGTGAACAATCAGTAGGGCTCCAATTACTCAAGTCACCAAAACAAAGACAGCCAGTATTCTCTCTTTAAGGGACAAAAATTACTACCATATATAAGAATCGCTTTCCAAAATAAAAAACAACAAAATAATCCCCAGGACAAACATAACTTGAGAAAACAATAATATGCCCAGAAGCAAACGCCAACAAAAGTTTAAAAGCTATAATCTTTACACAGATTTTTCAAAGAGATCAAATAAATTGGAAAAAGATGAAAGTGAAACACGTTTTACCATAGTCAGATTTACTTGCAATGACACCCATTCTCTGTATTTTATCAAACAGTTTTGTGCCAGTGGCCAAGGCATGTAACTGCTCAGACTCATGCAGTCTGAATGCCTTCAAAGCTCCATTTCCTTCTTCGAATTCCAATGCGAGCTGACAAATCCACTCCAAAGGACCAAGCTGGCTAGTTTTAATAGCTCCCCAGTGGGATTTAAGGCACACAACCCAAATTAAAGCCCGGTTAGAGTAGTTAAGTAAATTAAATTCGTCTAAAACACGTTCGAAAGGAAAATGACTTTGTGCCAGATATGTAGATGCCAAAATAAAACACCGTCCGAAACACCAGAATTCAAAGAAATGCCACGACCATCCGAAGTAGCATCACCATGACCTGTTTTAGTTTCTGATCTGATGCTGACATCATGCCCGGGCTGCTAAACTTTGCAGTCCTCACTGTAAAGTTAACTCAGTCACAAACAATCAGCGGCCACAACACTTCCACTTCTAATCGCTTCAAGAAGGAAGCTATCGGCCGGCTCACTTTCCGGTTCCTAGCTTACAGCTGCCACGGGACCTAGAGACACCGCCGAGTCCCTCGCTTCTCCCCCGGACAACCCGAGCAGGACTCACCGGCAGTCTTTGAGCCATATTGCGATCTTCTCATTGGGCACGTTTCCTGCGGAGCAGAGCGAAGGGACAGCTCGTTAGGGACTCCAGAAGAACTCAGAGGCTGTGCCATCCTGACACTCCCTTGCAGAAGAATCCGCCGGGGTTAACCGGCAGCCTCGGGGAGCCTTCCGGGCGCCCGACCCGGCGGAGCCAGCCGGCAGCCAGGTGCAGAGGCTGGCGCGAGGGCGCCGAGGACGCGCGCGTGTCAAGGTCGGGGGTCGTCCGGTCCCAGCGCCCGGTGGCACGGAGCACGCCACCTCCCCGCCCGCACGTCCCGGCGAACCGACCTCGCCCCGCGGCCGCCGGCAGCTTCGCGCCGGGGAGGTCCTCCTCGTCGTCCTCGTCCTCGTCCTGCGTCGTCGCCTCTGTGGACAGATCCTCCGTCTCCGACGCCTGCCAGGAGCTGCGGCACTTGGCCCAGGCCTTCCTCCTGCGACTCGCCACTTGCCACTCCAGTTCCTCCTCCGCCTCCGCCGACGCCGTCAGGGGTCGGTTCATGGCCGCACCGGGGGCTTCCGCGGGCCCAGCCCGAGCCTACGCGGGACACGGCGGCGGCTGCGGGGACCCCCGCCGCTGCTGTCAGCGCCCAGCCGGGCAGGGGGCCCGGGGGAGCGGGAGCGAGCGCCGCAGGAGGAGGGGACGGGGAGGGAGGGAGGGAAGGAAGGGAGGGAGGGGCGGAGGGCCGGCGCTTCACGTGAACCCGGCCTGGCGGGGCGCAGCGGCGCGAGTGGCTCCGGGGAGCGCGGGAGGCGCCGAGCGCCCGGCCGGCCCGACCCCGCCCACTCCGAGACCCCGCCCCGCCCCCTTCGTAGCCACGCCTCCCCGCGAGACACGGTCCGGCCCCCTCGCGGCAGGGCGCCCCGCCCACGAAGGCCACCACGCCCCCTTCCGGTGGCGGTCTCGCAGGGAGCGGAGAGGCGAGTCCGGGCGGGGCTTGGCCTGACGAGCCCGGAGCTGACCCGCCCCTTTGGCGGTTGCCACAGGAAAGAGCCAGATTTGTTTGTTTGTTTGCTTGCTCCTAGCTTTTCCTTCTCTCAGCTCCACGCTCAGCCAGCGACAGAGGTAAAGTGCCAAGGCCAAGTCTCGTAACTCGCCCCCGCGTGCTAGCGAGTGGCTGGGCTGCTGAGACCTCTCCCTTGAGGCGTTGCTCCCGTGTGGGGTGCCTGAGGGTTTGGGCAAGGATGAAAGAAGCAGGGGCATGCACCAAGTGTGAAAGCCTCCCCCGGTGCTGCTTGCGCGCTTGAGAAATGTCCGTCCTGGCTCGTGCGAGGGATGGGAATGTGCTGAGAAAGGAAGGACAAACCACTTGGAAGCTGCCGGCCGAAAAGGGAAGGCGACTGGAGCAAGAACTGGCCCTGGAGCTGTAGAGCTAGCTAGCTGCTTGGGAGTGGAGGGTTAGGGGAAGCGACAAGAAGCGGATAGTGCCTAGGTTCTGAAATGAAATGAGCCTCGGTGTCCCCACCCCCCACCCCCACCCCCGTCCCGTCCCGGACAGTGCCAAGGTTCTGAAATATCTTTTAAATGAGCTTCGGCACCCCCTTTTTATCACATTTTTATCTCTTATGAGAAAACAGATTCAAATTCTATCCAGAATGAGACAAAGTGTGACTTCTCAAACAGCGAACATCCTCTCTAGTGTTATTTCTAAACTATCTGTACATAATACAGGTTTCCAGTATTTTATTGTGCATGGTCTGAACCCCGAAAACAAAGAATACTTTCTGTTTTAGTCTTACCATTGCTAACAAGAACATTTTTTACATAAATAATAAGGAAGAAAGTTTCCACTTGAAATAGATATTTACAGTTAATAAAATTTCAATTCCAGTGTAAACTAGTAACCAAGGGAAATAATTTTTGGAAATTTTAGGGTGTCAGATGTTCTTGAGGTAGCATGGTAGTCTTCCACACATGCGCTCACACCTAACCCATACACTTTTAAAAAATAGCTCCTTGACCTTCTCGTTCTTTCCTGTTCCCTTTCTGGCCTAGTCCATATGTTTGATAGTTCACAACAACTCCTGATGGTTTTATCAATATCGCCAAGATCAAATGCCAAATCCGGGCTGGCTTTCCAGAGCCATCACACTGTGATGTCTCGCACTTCCGGCAAAATGTAAAGAGGTTAGAAGGATGCTTCCAGCGTCTCACTGTTGGCCTTTCTCTAGGAAAGAATCTTCTAGTTCTTAATATGTCTTAGACATCCAGGAGGTCAGTCCTGAGGGTGAAGCTCACTCCCTAGCGTCCTTCCAAAGCATCTGTTTGTGGGAGCTGAGACAGACGACAAGGTGGAGTCTGTAGAACTGTCGTGGGCTTGGTCAGATGCTGTCAAGTTTACGGCCTCATAGTTTAGTCCAGGACCTTGCTGGATCCTGTCCCATCCATCTGCTTGTCCCCAGCTTCCATCCTGTCTCGGTCTTTTTCCTGTGGCTGGCTCTTTTTCCTTGTCCTTTAATTCATTCCTACTCTGCCTAATACCTGAGTGGACAGACCAGCTGATCCAGAATTCCTTCACTCTGTAGTTCACCAGTCATGATCAAAACCTGCTAACAGTCCCTCGATATGTGACAGAATGGGGCACTGATTGTGCAGCAAATAATATGACTGGATCCAGACAATAGGCTTAGTTTACCAGCCACATTGTTCAAAGGAGAGCTTAGGAAACACATTTAATAGCTTTCTAGTCATTCTAATACAATACTTCTTCTACATGGACTACTGACTGCTTGAGATAAGTTGTCTACTTGTTATTGTTCTTCAAAGGAGACAAATTGGGAATATATTTTCTTTGTGTTTTTTTACAGTGAGAGATTATTTTTAATTAGTTTTGCTTGCGTTTTTAGAGAGTGAAGAATTCTTGGGAAAGGCAGTAATGGAGTATAACTTACAGTTACAAGTCATTCAACCACAATCAAAGAAAAAAAGGAAGTAAACTCAGGAAATATCATTAGAATAGAGTATAGCAATTATTGAATCTGCAATAGCACAAATATTTTATTTTACATTGCAAAACTTAATGGAGAATGAAAAAAGTATATTTCCTTGAGAAGAAAATTCTCAGCATTAAAAACAAAGACATTCGTGTGGTTAACTCAGAGGTTACTTTTAATGCCCAGGGTATTTGATTTATTCAATAATGAATACTAAACCTGAGGAGAGTCTAGACATTTGGAAGTTTTCTAGGCAAGTACCCTAGGCTAGACCAGTTGTAAAATCTGCATTGTTAATGTTCTACATTAAAATATCGACTAAGTCATTGATGTTTATGGAAAGGAGTCATACAGTTATATTAATATGGACAATGTCAACTGAAAATATAGAGTAGAAAGGGGGAGGCCTTTGGTATTAAACCAAAGCCGAATGTTTTCCTTCTGTCTGAGTTTCACTATATTCATATGTGAACTCACAGTCATAACTACCTACCCAAGTTGTGAGGGTTACCGAAAATCAAGTAGATGTTCATTAGTGCTATTACATTATTGTGTTTCAAGAGACAAAAATAAGTCAATTTCACATAGAGGAAATTTCCCTAATACTAGTGAATAGCTCCTATTTCTATTTTTATAAAGATGTTTTTTAAAATTATAGTAACTTCAGAATATAACAAAAAACAGACTGTGGCTAAATGACAAAATTTAGGTGGAAATGCTTCTATAGTAAGCAAGATACGATATCATGTAAAATTTCTTGACACAGGTCTCAAATTAGAATTAGATTCTAATTTGATATAATAAATTAGATTTATTTTGGTGTGAGTTACATTGAAGCCTTTAGATTCTAGCTAAGATACTGTTTCATCTTTATATCTATGAAATCAAACTCTGATCTGAGAATGGCAGAATTGTAGTAGTGATAACACCACATACTGTGTTACTGTGCTCTCCCCTTCCTTCTGTGCCAGCCCAATGCCAGCGTTAAAGGCTTGGGAGGAAATACCTAAAGCATATTGTATGTGAGGCTGACATGGTGCCTACTGAGCCAAGGAGGCTCCTTCATGGGCTATTCTAAACAAATATGACGATTTGGTTTAGCTCAATAATTCTAAAATTCATTTCAGAAGAAAACCTTGTGTGTCCCTCAGCATCTATTAGCATTTCCAGTGACAGCAAGGGGAAGTTCCCAAACAGGATAGAGTTGAAGGAAGAAGTCAATCAGTAAGGGTGAACTCTTCAGAAATACCCAATGGCTTATTGACAAAACGGGTATAATGAAGTCTACTGAAACCTAGTTAGTTGGACTTTGGTCAGTTCTTTGATCTAGTCCAATAAGCTATCATTAATCATTAAAATATATTTTCTTTAGTATTCTAGTTATTGTACATATTTTAGAGTAATAAATTCTTCATATATATATATATATATGTATATATATATAACTCAAACCTGTTATTAGACTTTGCAGACTAGTAACAAATCAGTAATTTCTTATTGGAAACACCAGTATAGCACAATCATCTGCTACGTTTGTTTTCTGTTTTTTATCAGGTTGCGCATCAGAGGGAATGGTGTAAATAACTTGAAAACTGCTTACAGAGTATTTATTCTGTGGCAAGTAGGATATTTTCTGATGTTATACACATTGGAGAATTGCTAGTTTTAATACTTGTTCTTGGGTCACAATTGCATGTTTGTAGAATTCTAGATTTACCCTTTCCACAGTGAATTTGTAGACAGCTCCCCGCCCCCACCACCCACTGACTCAGTTGTCTCCTGTTCCTGAGCAACAGGTCACATGTCATCTATTCTCCATCCACAGTGGAGAAGCAAGATTATGTAACAGAATAAATAAACTCCATTTGGTTTGTCTTGTGAATTCATGAAAATCGGTCAAAGGAGGCATTGGAGCCTCCTCACTGGACATATGGGGAAGTTATATGGGAAAACCAAAATATTTGTAATTCATCTGTGAAGCCTAGATTCTCAAGTTTGGATTCATCTCTGTTCTTTTCCCTTCTCAGTCCTGCTCTAAGATGTTGCTTTTAAAGATCTCAGACATCTTGAATCATGTACAGAAGTGCAAGGATTTATATCAAATGCTCGCCCTATGCCAGTACTTGCTGATGGTAAGACTTTTGTTTGTTGCAGTATAGAACAAAACAGGATAATGTCTGAAGTTCCTAAGGATTAACATCGTCCTGTAATGCGATCAATTTTTTGATACACATTTTCTTCCTAACGTGATTATTTCCAAACACTTGTGTTTTTATGTATTATTGTTTTTTTACTTAAACCAACTAGAACTTTAAATTTTTATTACATATAGATTTAGAATTATGTATTCTAATTTACATTCTAATTCTAATTTAGAATATGGATTCTAATTTAGAATATGGGTTTATACTATATAAAACATTCTTTGTGCCTTTTATAAAGGTGAAAGAAAAAATGTTAGTGCCTGGATATACCACATATCCAGGCAATACTGATATATCTGAAAAGCTTTGTGAGGACAATGTTCATAACAGTTGTTTCTCATGTGAGAATGCATGAACATGCGCACGGAACACACACACACACACACACACACACACACACACACACGTTCTTTTACATTCACCTGATCCCAGGCAAATACAAACTACACTAGCTTCCCCCACATTTCCCGTCTCTAATCTCATTTCTGCAGCTACTTCATGTCCACTGCAGAGCAAACAAAATCTGCATTCAGAACAGGACCCTTCGCAAGTTCAATAGAGTTATTTTGGGGGAGTCATTGAAAACTCAGTACAAAAACCTTTCCTCACTCACCAGAAATGCATTTTAAAAATGAAGCCAAAGCGAACAAGGCTTGGCCAGTTTAAGAGTAAAACAGGGAGAAAGCAGGGCCTTTTCCAGCCACAGACAGGATTTTGGCTGCTTCTTAACTTTTAACTCCTCCATTTCCTTTAACCGGCTCTAAATAAAAAGTGCAAAATCTATCAGGTAAGACATCAAAATAATGACACCTGGTTTCAACCAGCACTGTGGCAGTGGGTCCCCTGCAGAGCTAGCGCGTCTCTGTAGCTCAGAACAGTTTTGAGACGCCTTTGTATCTTTCTTACTTCAGATCTGAAAGACACACACATTAACTAACTGCTTTCTCAGGCTTTCACACAAATAATTAGAAAGCTGTGTATAGATTCCATGTTCATTTCTTTACAATAGCTTTTAGGTAAGCCAGGTCCCAGGAAAGTGAATCCAGGAACGAATTATCAGAGGAAGCAGAACTATGGAGACAGAAAATAAGCTAGTTCCCAAGAAAATTTTAAGTTGGATTTGATAATAATCAAGTCTATATAATAGTTACATGCATTTGCGATACTTAACATTGAAGTATTGAAGATTACTCACCCAATACTGTGAAGAAAACTTGCTATTTTCCACAAGGTACAATGTATCACTCAGGTGTTCACATCCCATGAGCAAAAAGTAATCCAGAATCTACAAGGAGATATTATAGGATTCGGGTTTTATTATTTTTTTAATTATGTGTATATGTGCATGCCTGTGTGTGGGTGTGTCCAAGAAAGCAACCATGGTTGGATTCCAGGGGGTGAAGGGTGTCTGTTTCCCTTCTGACGTCGGTTTGGGGAACCGAACTCGCATCCTTTGCAAGAGCAGCAAGCTGCCTTTACCCACCCACTGATCCATCTCTCCAGTCCCAATGGAGACAGTCTTTTAAAAGAATGCTAACTCAGAACTCTTGCTACAGACTTTTATAATTCCCAAGATCCTCCTTAACGACGGTTGACCCAGCATGATTACTGTGAGCTAGTGAACATATACTGTAAAGGATCTACAGTGAGAAGTGTCCTGTTCCCACAGGTCCTCTCCCGGAGTTATAGGAAAAGCCAAGGAACACCGAGTTCCTTGCACGTGTATCATCCTTGGGCGTTGCTTGTACAAGTCAAGGTGACAACTGTCGATGAAAAAATAAAATGTCCATGTTTGAAATTTAATCTGCCCATGGAAATACTAGGATCAAAATAAATAGATATCCCTACTCTAGTGCAAAACAAACCGTAGTATTCCATCCCCACATTTAGAGAACCTCTTTCCTTTCAATTCTTTTTGGAGTAAGCAAGAATTTTTAAATAATAAAATATTATTTTTCTTTTAAAATGTGTCTATCCTACCTAAAAATGATTTTATGTTGTTTATTTTTATTTAACATAATCTACATATAATGAAAGTTAAGGGGACTTAATGTATATATCATTAAGAACTAAGCCCCTATAGTCTATGCCAAAAGAATAAAAATGTACAGCAAATTTCATTGAAATCTTATCTCATTGTGCATAAAAGTGTTTAGCGGCAAGGTAGCAAGTTTGGCCTGGATTACATTAGTGCAGATCACACAGCTCATGGCATGTAGCATGTCATCAGTAGATTGTTGTTACGTAAAAGAGTCACAAGGTAAAAGTTCCGTCCAGGTTGTTTGATTAATTTTTTTCCAATATTCTTCTGAGTCTGTGATTTTCCTATAGGTTTTTAACAAATCCTCTCAGGGTGGTACTTTAAACCCTTCACACACACCTTCTTTCAGATATGTTGATATCTCTTCGTAGAAGTTTTAACAGGGCAATTATTGCAGTGGACTCCAGGAAATGTTATAACACGAGTAGTTTTAACTAGGTGTTCCCTTTGTGACCAGTCACAGTGTCTAGAACTATACTGACACTGTCTCTCTTAAGAAAACAAACAAACAAAACCCACCAAATTCTTTAAATACTTGTAGCGTTCTAGTTTTATGGGTAGAAAAGCTGGATTTTTAGACAGTAGCGTTCCAGACCACACACTAGCACATTCTTGAGTGGCTGAGTGGAACCAAGGCTTCTCCCTACCAGGCTCAGACTGCAGCTTACCCTGTATAGCTGCCCCATGGAACCTGAGCCTGCCTGTTAGAGCAGCAGCTGTGTGAGCACCACGGGCCTCCCTCTTACAGCTGGGCAGAGGAGCAGGGGCACGGAACCATGGACGCCTGGGGAGAGATTTACCTCTTCCAACTCCTTGGGTGTTTTTCAGGGAGCCTGCCTCAGGCCAGCAGGTAGTCAGTGACAGAAATATGGACAAGAGTCCGTAGCTGCCTTCCAGGCTGCTTATCTACTTCAGGGGTTCCACCAGGACATACCTTAACACTTTAATTGGAACATCCTGGGAAATCATACATTATCCCTTCTGCTTATCTACCTCTCAGGGGTTCCACCAGGACATACCTTGACACTTTAACTTGAACATCCTGGGAAATCATACATTATCCCTTCTGGGATTTTTTTTTTAAATATAAACATTACTTATAAAATGAATACATTGAGGGTCTCAGCAACCTCATATACTACAATAGCAGAGGACATACGTTCAGTTCCCACATTTCACATACTGAAGTTCCCATAGCTTGTAACTTTAGCCCCAGGGGGCCCTGATGTGGGATTCCCCTCTGTATGCTGTGAACACCATTGGTTAATAAAGAAACTGTCATAGGCCTTTGATAAGGTAAAGTAGAGCTAGGTGGGGAGCAGGGGGACTAAACTGATTGCTGGAAAAAAAAGGAGGCTGAGTCAGGGAGAAGCCATGTAGCCCCACCAGAGACAGACACTGGATGGGAACTTTACTGGGTAAGCCACGGCCATGTGGCGATACACAGATGAATAGAGATGGGTTAAATTAATATGTAAGAGTTAGCCAATAAGAAGCCAGAGCTAATAAGACGAGCAGTGATTTAATTAATACAGTTTCTATGTGGTTATCTTGGGTTTGAGCTGCTGAGTGGCCTTGCTACAACAGGACCCAATGCCTCTGGCTTCTGCAAGCACCAGTACATTCATGAAGCTCATAACCCAGACAGGAACACAGGCATACCCATGGTAATAAATAAATAAATAAATAAATAAATAAATAAATAAATACAGACTTGAGATATAGATCAGCATTAACTGCTGAGCCTTTATTGCTCTTTCAGAGGACACATTTGGCTCCAATTACCCCAGTGGCAGCTTACAACCAACCTTCTGTAATTCCAGTTCCAGGGAATCTAATACCTTGTTTAATCTTTGTTGGCTTCTGAATGCACACAATGCACACATATACACACAGGTACATTTAAATAAGGACATTTTAAAGCTTTAATGATAAGAATATTTGCAGTCATCATTTAAGAGGATTTCCAGAACCCTCTGAAATCTTTGTTGACCTGTAATCAGGAGAGTTCTGGCTGAATGGAGGAAAGGTCTCCTATTTTTCTCCAGAAAAAAAAAAAGAATTCTTTTTTTTTTTATTAATATAACACTTCTAGATTTCTTGTTTTGTACTAATTTAATTTGGATGTATTTTGTGTTTTGAAGTGAAGTCTCTCTGTGTAGCCTGAAACTCATGATGAGTCTACTTCTGTCTGTCAAATACTGGATTATTTTTCTTTGCATTATCATAAATTATGCTACAACCTTTACCATGTGGCTTACAGAGTAGGAAAACTACCAGTAAGATGTTTGTTTTAGTCTCATTTATACATGAGACTCATAGTCATAACAAGTCTTCTCTATAAAGTACTTTATAACCAGCAGAGAAACATCTCAAGACAGTCTAGCAATAGATACATTTCAGTGCTACTTGGGAAACTTCAAGCTTGTTGTAATCTTCCCAGGCCCTCAACTACACAAGTTCAAGTCTGTGTGCTAATAGACTTTGAAGCAGCTACACACAAAGTTAAAAACCACAATGGGAAACAGCACTGCCTGTTAGAGCATATGTTGTCATTTTAAGGATGGTTAGGCAGGGTGAGGACAGCATGTTTTGCTGGTGATTCAGAAGGAAGTATACCAACTCTGATGCAGCCTTTTCGGGTGGTGTCTGGTGGAGATGAGGGTCAAATTACCACAATATTCCATAGTCCTTTGAAGCACCATGGACTTCTGTTTGTAAGTGGGCTCCTTTGATAACTTTTTTTTTCTTACTATAGGTGTAGAGTTATAGCCATTCAATAGTTAACCAACCATCCCTTCCTTTACTCCTCTGGGAATAATTGGATTGGATTGGATACCATTCAATCTGTCTTTAGAGCCATACAATGTAGGAACATGTCTAGATAATCTATGTGCCTATTGATTTCAGTACTATATGCAAACATGTAAGATACATTATATCCCATAATAAAAATCTTCCTTTCGTATAAGCAATGAATCTCAGGGAGTTTATATTTATTGATAAATGTAAATATGTAAAATAGCTTTTATATTATCAAATCATCAAAATGGCAAGTAATAATTTTAACATCTAAGTTTCTCACTAGCAAGTAATCTTAAAAATCCACAGTAAAATTGGTATTATTCAGTTCCCAAACCTATTACTCTCCCCTACATCAGTATTCACTCGGGATTAGGGACAGAATCTCTGTAACCCGAGGGTGTTCTTTAACTTATATTTGAGTCGTATATGGAAGCATAGTATTCTATACTAGAAGCAATAGGCTAAGACTGTAACATATGTGGTCTAGCTACTTTTTGATACTCAGAGTATTATGTAAGGGGATAGGTTCATGATAAGAACATGAGGGATTCAGTATCTGAACCTAAAATCTCGCCTTCCCAGCAAAGCTCAAATGGCAGATGTAGGACCTAATGCCTTAATTGTTTCCTTATGGGGCTGGAGCCGTGCTGAGCAGTTAAGAGGCTCATCATTCGGAGGACGCGCACCCACTTAGGGCCTCACACAGGCTTTAACTCTAGGTTCAGAGGATTCAATGCCCTCTTCTGGCTTCCATGGATACCACATACCTCTGGTGCACAGACATGCATCTAGACACAAACACCCATACATATAAAGTAAATACATCTTTTTAAAAGTTTACTTAAGAAATATTTAAAATTCTAACATATATTGAACGAGGTGGATACGTTAACTACCCAAATTTGATCATCACACATTGCCAATATATACTGTCACGCTGTACCCCAGAAATTTATACAATAAATATAATTAAAATAAAACACTAACGTGAGGAGGAAAAGCATTCAGTTCTCTAAAGGATACAAATGCAGCTACTATCCTGACTGTACAATGTCAGTATGCATGATTGTGTCAGTATATCAATATTTACTCAGGACTTATGAACAGTCTTGGAACTAGGCTGCCCCTTTGCTGCTTTGATAGCATTCAGTGGTTTCCATAAGTATCCATAAGTATATATTTTACAAGGCTACCCTGTAGTTTGCACAGTAACACCTGCTGGTATCGACGCTGCATGTCAACAGTGAAAGGAAAGCAGAAATCTTTCAGAGGTGACTAGTGTCAGCCTTCATGTTTGCTGAACATATGTTTGGTTCTACATATGTGGAAACAGACATGGGAAGGTTTACACAAAGTCCCAGTAGGATTAATTAGAACATTGATTAGCAATAGAGGTTTAAATTCAGCATTACCAAGTCTAGTCAGAAATAGCAAAGCAGCTTTGTACACTTCAAAAACAACCCAACAGTATCTTATCTTAGTTTCTCTGTAGAGAACTCCCATAGAAATTCTTTTTACAGTATTTATGGCAAGAACAGTTGAGATTGTCGGGCTTTCTGTAATACCTCACTGGTACTGAACAACTGACCAAGTTTGTGTTGCCTTGGCTGCTACGGAGACGGTGCCAAGTGTGTGGCTCATGCGGGGCAGATGAGTAGGTCGCCATGGTATGCATCTTAAACCTTGCTCTAGTTTGCCTCCACCCTGTCCTCATTCTGCCTTCATTTATTCTGCAAAATAGCGTTTTATTGGTTTTGAACATCCCTTTCTATGCTATAACAAGAAACAGCTAAGTCAAGTATACTGGGAAAGTATAGATTATTGTGTTTAATCATGGAAATACATATTTTACAAAGGAAACAAGAGAATGGACAAAAAGACTTAAATGGCAGCTTTATGACTAACTCTTTTCCAAACTGTTTAAAGTTAGTTAACTGTTGACAAGTTAGTAGGGGGCAAGGAAACTACTTGAACTTGGAAGGCTATACCTATCTAAGTAGGAATAAAGGGAGTATACACATGACCCCACACACTATATTTCAGTATGGATATATTAATGCATGTAAAGAATTATCATAATCGAGGTTAAGATGATAGGTAGATTTTCAATCACTGTCCTGAGGGATTCTGTTTCTTTTTTTCCATTTTTAACTAGCATGCGCTATTGAAATAAATAAACAATAACTTTAAAGTTGAGAGAGTTCAGCTGGCCTCAGGCAAGGCAATCAGATAGGAAGTGTATTAATTGGTATTTGGTACAGATGATGAACAACTGTGTTATTGCAGTAGCGATAGGGCCTGCACACAACACTGACATCTTAGAAATAGGTGTGTGTGGCAGGGTGGGGGGAAGAACAAGAATGAACTGCCCGACCTTTGTTTTCAACTTTATTAAAACGGTGTTTATTGATGTTATTTGACGTGACAGGAAGTACTATAAAGATTGAATATTTGAGGTGAATTTGTTTATGATGAAGAAGAACCAGGCAGAAAAAAAAAGAAATGAGTATATTACTGTACATATTAAATGACAGTGTTTATAAAGACCACTGATGAGCGGTGTCTCCAAGCACTCACAAGTAGAGTTCAGGCTAGAACTACCGACGAAAGTTGGACTTAAACAGTGCATGTGTATTTTGATGGCCTTCTATCTCCATGGTTCTTGTCAGTCTACTCCCCAGGGAAGCTGGTGCATACCCAGTGAGGTGACAACCATAAACGGCCTGTGAAATGCAAATCCCAGTGGTCATCGCTAAGCCTTTATCTTCTGGAAGGACTCCCTACTCCTTCCATTCCCTCTTGTCCTTCTGTGCTTTCCATTGTATTTCTCAGCCTCTGCAACTGGATCTGTTCTTCCTTCATGTGTCCTCCTGGGCTCCCCGAATTCCCATCCTCAGCTCACCACCTCTTCCCGTGTGAGGAGAGAGAGACAACTATGCCACAGTGCTCTGCAGGCCCCTGAAGTCATGGGCTTCTAATTCAATGCGAGCAGAAGCCAAGCGGAGGGATTGCATGGCCTGACTCGTGTTGTTGAGGACTGACTCTGACTGTTCATGACTGTGACGAATGTGGTGAAGATAGGAATGGAGAATAAACAAAGATTATGGAATAACAGGGTTGAACCAGGTGATATGTGGTGCAGATGGTGCAGATGATAGGTGTATCTTGAGGATAAGGGCAGCTAGACTTGCTATGGGTTAGAAGTGGTGTATAACAAGTATAATGGGATAAGTGTGATTCATTTATTGAGAAACTAAAGACTGTGTTCAGGCTGAGGCAAGGAAGTCTTTAGTGGAACAGTCTTGGAAAAAGTTATTGGATATGTTAAGTTGGAAGAACTTTTCAGATAGTTAGAAAGATAGGATAATCATGCAACTATGGAGACTGAGCTCAGGAGAAGAACTGGACTTAAATATAATTTAGGGAGTAATAGATAAATATGTAATATCTAATATCCAAAAGTTAGATGGGGCCATAAATTGGGAACTGGTAAAGAATGATGGGAAGAGATACCCAAGGACAGTATGTTGGGGCACGTCACACTTTAGAGGTCGGTGAAATGAAGAAAATTCATCAAAGGAGGCTGAGAAAAATAAACCTATGAGAAAGGAAAAGAGAAAGTGGAATCAAGAGAACAGGTTTGAAAGGAAGAAATCAACTTTGCTGACTTCCTGATGAGCTCATTAGGATGAAGACAGAACTGATGTAGTTTGGCTGCAGAGGTGATTTCTGACCTTCCTAACAACGGTGAAGAATGGAGACTCGATTAGAGTGGAAATCTGTGGGCCAGTTCTTTGAGAAGAAGGAAACAGGAAGTGGTATGGGTATTCACACTGAAACAATTCACTAACCTACAAGAAAAAAAGCAGGAAACCCATTATACAAATATATGGCCATAAAATCACAAAAGTCTGTGCTAGCTGAAGCAACTCCTAATTTTGGATTCTTCTGAATTTATTCTTAATATTAGCCTCACAATTACCATCATTCCATCATTTTTCAATAATTCAGAAACCACAAGAAGTGTGTGTGTGTGTGTGTGTGTGTGTGTGTGTGTGTGTGTGGTGCTTTGGATGAGAATGATCCTGTAGGTGCTCAGATATTTGCACTTGGTCTCCAGTTGTTGGTGCTGTCTAGGGAAGGTTAAGGAGGGAGTGAGCTTTGCTGGAGGAAGTATTTCACTGGGGTCAGGTTTTGAGATTAAGAGTCTTGTGCCACTTCCAGTTCACTCTCTCTGCGTGGTGCTGGTGGTTTAAAATGTGAGCACCCAGCTTCCTTTTCCTGACACCATGCCTATCACTGCCATTATAGTCCCCAACACCATAGACTTACACCACCGAACCATAATCTACACAAACTCTTCCTTCTTTATGTTGTTGGCTATGGCGTTCTGCCACAACAGCAGAAAAGAAGCAGACATTAGCTAGAATAGAATGCAGAGCTGGAACTACAGGTGTATTGCTGCTCTACTGAAGAAGTGGGGGTGATGCCCATGTGGTAAACTGCATGGTATTTGTGTTCCTGTACCTCCTTATTTTACTCAGCACAATGTCCTCCACACTCATCTGTGTTCGCAAGTGAAAGGTTATTTTTCTTTCCGTAGCACAGCAGTGTGCCATCACGACTGCAAATCACATTTTATCCATTTATTTGTACGTGGACACAGGTTTATTCCATACATTTTAAATATTAACATCACCGCAGTAGACAAGAGTGCAGATGTCTCTTCAGTGTTCTCATGCTGACTGATCATTTCCTGCAGGAATACAGGTGTGAGATTGTTGGATCATCTAGCAATTCTGTCCTTAAATTCTGAGGACCCTCCATGCCACTTTCTGTAATCACTACCAATTTACATGCTCAAACTAGCTTCAGGTCTTCCCTCTTCTCATTCTTGCCAACACTGGTGAGCTTTCGCTTTGTTAGAAGTTGTTGTAAAGGTGTAAGATTGTATGTCTTTATTGGTATAATTTGCATTTTCGTAATGGTTAGTAGTGTTGAACAGTTTTCAAATACCTTTTGGTCCTTTGTTTTACTTTGACTCTTTGTGGACTTCACACCATGCGCTGTGATCTCACTTCTCTCCCTGTCCCCTTGCATCTGCCCTCTGCCCTTAAAACCTCCCCCAAAACACAACCAAATTTAATGAAAAACCAATAGCCAAACATAACAAAAACGAAAATGAAAACAAAACAGCAGCGAAAGGAAGAATCTTGTCTTGGAGGCTGTAGAGTGGCCCGGGGAGTCACTTTAGTCCATACATCGTTACTTGTAAGTGTCCATTGCTCTGAGTCATTGGTCTGGTTTGAGGCCTCTGGATTCTGCTACACCACAGGTAATGGGGCTCTTCTTGGATATTCTGTTGTTGTCCTGTATCCATGGAGATCCTGCATTTTGGGTTTGTAGGTTCCTCCCTTCACATGTTCCAATAGTTCATAGATTTGGTGGATGTTGGGGTGGACCAACTCAGCTCTGGCCTGGGCCTGGGTGGCAGCTGAGTCGGTCATCTCATTAGCTTTTCCTCATTGTCACTACCCAGACGAGCTCTCCAGCACTGCCCAGGCCAGCTCAGCCAGTGCAGCCTACAGCAAGGAGCAGGGCCACTTCTCCTGCTCTTGGGCCCTCAGATCTGGGTCCCTCTCACTTATATGGCCAGGGTCAGCTCTACTGTGCTGCCTAGGCAAGAAGCAGGGCCCTCTCTCTGGATTGCTGCTGAGGCATGCAGGGTGGGAGGGGCAGAGTCCGGCTCTCCTGCTCTCACTCCCTCAGGCCTTGTTCACCTGAGTCCCCACAGCAGGCTCAGCTCTAGTGGGCTGCTAAGACAGAAGCAGAAGCTGCTTTCTCCTGCTCTGCAGCCAGTGAGGGTCAGGGCGAGCTCCCTGCTCCTGTGACCACAGGGCCAGCTCTCTCACCTGCCGAAGGTGGTAATGGCTGTGTTGGTCATTTTTTTAGAGAAATGTGAAATCAGGTCTCTTTCTCATTCTTAAAAACAATTTATTTCTTTCCTTGCTATTGAGTTATGTTCTTTATATATTTTAAATCTTTACCCTTTATCTGGTACACACACACACACAGTTGCAAATATATTCTCCTTGTAGGGAGTCTCTTCACTTGGTTGCTGTATAGCTCCTCTGTAGTTTAACATAACCACATTTATCCATTTTTGCTTTTGTTCAGTAGATTGGAAATCATATAAAAAAAACCTCACTGCCCAGATCAGTGGTTTCAGAGGTTTGCAGAGAAAGGTAATTTAAATGAGTTCTTATCCATCGTCCTGAACATGCCCAGAATCAAATGATCTACTAAAGTAATGGAGTCTGTGTCATGTGGGGATTGGAAAGAAAGATACGAAATTGTGAACTGTTGGTTGGGCACTCATTCCGCCATAGCCTTGGGGTACCAGCCATAGGGCATGCCTTCTTGTCTGCAGATGTGACTACTTATTAGGAGAGAGAGGGGTCCTGCTCTCTCTTGGGTGGTGAAGCTGCCTGTGATTGGTTCCCAGCTCCCTTGAGCTAAAGGGAAGAACTCTGCAATACCTAATCTGTTCACCTTATTCTTTATCTGAGAGTCTGTTTCCCCATTGCACCCCTTAATAAATGGATATAGTTAATTACATTACAAAATGTTGTTCTCAGATCTGAATAGAAAACTAAGGAGATACAAAAACATGTTTGTTCGAGTTATATACCTCTCTAAGCAGCTTATTCATAACAAATCTGTGAGACATGTCCAGCTAACGTGCTTCTTGTAGGTGAAGCAAAGAAAGTCCAGAATGGCCATGGTATTTTCCCAAGAGCGGGCTCCCAGCTAGCATGAGAGTAGAAAGTAAGGAGAGTGCCACACTCCTTGCCACACCCTGTGATGCTTCCTTATTGTAAAGCATCCTAGAGGCCTTCTTGGGAAAGATACAGCCATATTTAGTAGGTTCAGACATACAGGTGTTGAATTTGAAGAGCAATTTTAAGATCTTTAAGATAGGAGTCCCAGGGTTGAAATTGGATGTGGTGGAAATTAGAGAAATGGAGGATGTTGAACACTTAGTTGTTTAGCTAAACTGTGGAGGCAGTTGGAAGAAGAAAGAATGAGTGGAAGTAGGCTAGCGGAAGGCTTCAGAGAGATGGTCCTGTGTGATTTTGTAAGGTTTTCAATTCCTTTTGAAGAATGAACTTGTCTGATAAAGTCAGGGAAGAGCTCAGGTTGAAAGAGTAGACACTCAAGTTAAGATGGTGGTACTGCGCTGTAATTATACCAGGTGAGGACGTACTGGGGATGAGTCGGTAGCTCTAGGTCATGTCACTGACGCGCAAAGGGAAAAGATTTATGCACCTCAGAAGGTCAAGAAATTATGAGTCTACTGTGTTGGGTGGGGCATCATCATAAATACTGAAGTCATGTATGAATCACTCAGGATGAGACAGGAAGCAGGGTGGAGCAAAGGCCGGCAGAGCCCAAGGTATTGCAGTGTGAGGCCATGAGGAATGAAGATGGAGGAAGTCACAAGACCGAGTTAGCAATGACCAAAGTTCAGACAGTTGTTACACAGGACATCTGTCTCTGGAGTGTGGAAGGCAAGCTGAAGGTGCTGTCACCGTGGTGCCTGCCCTGGCTGCGTTCCTGAAAAGCTTTTGAGAAGCAGAACTTATGAAATGATTAAAGCATTAAATTCCCCCAGAGGTCCAGCACATTAGTAAAGTAAATATTAACACAGATTAGTCTATCAAGCCTATTTGAAACCATCAGCGTTTACGCACAAACGAGGCTCTGAAGGTGTGGAGCTATTGAAAGTGGGGGAGTGGAAGGAGGGAGGGAGCTTAGGAAACAGCCCTAGGCAGAAGGAAACAACTACCCAGCAAAAGCATGGGGAGCTGTCTGTCTACTGTGTGTGCTGGCAATGCTGTGGAGAGAGGGCAGAGTGTCAATGAGCCCGGTTCCTCGGCTCGGTACCCTCATTATTTTCATTATTTCAGGTACAGAGGTAGGGGTGGGGACATTTCCCAGCTCTAACAAGATGGAGGAAATATTAACGTTTACACATTAAAAAGGGGAAAGGAAAAGGACAGAGGCTCCTGCATAAATGTGACAGTTGACCAACTTTCTATCCTGGAATCAGAAAGCAGGGTCCATTCTATCCTGTTACAGAACTAAGTACATATTATCAGAGGAAACCGTTAGTCAACAAAAATCCAGACCTGTCTTGGTGACACCTATTGTTAGTTACTAAGCCACCACTTCTCCTTCTTAGCAACAGAATCATTTTCATGCCATTTGTATATTGGCCTGAAACATGACATTAGGAGCGAAGGCAGCTATCTTGTGACCACAAAGACAGGCACCCTCAGAAGACTATCTGCTGAGAGGTGCCTGGATTTGAGAAACAGAAATCCATAGCACCCAATTTAAATGGAACTTATGATACCAATATTTCCTGACAGTTAAAAATTATGCATTCTTTAGTTGAAATTCAAATTCTAGGAGATGTTGTATACTTGATTTTGTAAGTCTGGATGCTAAGAGTGACAAAGCACATATTTACAAAGCCCCACCTCAATAAAAATCTACAGAACCTGCTGACCTAATCAGCTCTGGGGAATACTGCAGGAAAACATTTAATACTGCTGAAACTCCTTTGCAAGTAAGTCAGATTTATTTCCATGTTTTCTGTCACTTCCTGTCAGTGCATCCCAACTAATGAAAGTATACCAACCATCTCTCTACCCAGCAAGTTGATAAGATGTATGGTTCAGACTTAACATCAACTTAGAAATTCTAATTAGCATTTTCAAAAGTTCTGAAAATGAAATATATATTTTTAAAAAATTCATAATTTTATATCTTTGTGTAGAACACCACAAGAGTTATTGTGTACAATTCATTACACATCAGTATCTTTGTTGGCACAGTTTAACTGGGGTTGAATTTTCTCTAGGCTCCTAGTTTAGAGAGATTCCTGTTCAGAAACCAATGAATATGTAGTATAAAAGATGCCAAGGTGAAGTAGATATTTGTCAAAATACCGAACAATTCTGGCATACAACAGATTTTAATCTTATATTAAGATTATTATGTAAAAGACCATTTTCATCAGCAATGATTCATTATGAGAAGTAATGCAGCTATATATTCATGACAACCATCATAGAAGCAATAATTACATGCCTGCTACATGCTTCTGAATTATGAATAAAAGTTAGATCATGGTTCTATATCTATATAACTGTACAACTTTGCCTCTTAGTATCACAGAAGAATGAAGTAGCATCAACTCTTATCAGGTGAATTCTTCCAAAGCTCTTTCGTACCATGGCTATTGCCGTAGTGTTTTTGTACCATGACTGTGGCCACAGTGGTTCAAGAGTAGAATAAGGTTTTTCATTTTGGTTTGGCTTGTCTTGGCTTAGTTTTATTTGGTTTGGTTTGGGTTTTCGAGACAGGGTTTCTCTGTAGCTTTGGAGCCTATCCTGGAACTCACTCTGTAGACCAAGCTGCCTTGAACTCACAGAGATCCACCTGCCTCTGCCTCCTGAGTGCTGGAATTAAAGGTGTGTGCCACCACCGTCCGGCTAGAATAAGGTTTTTTTTAACTGAATTCCCAGGGTCGGCAGCAGCTTACACTGGCAAATAGGAATCCTTTCAGTTGGCAATATGCATTTGTGTCCAAATATGCGCGTGCCAGTGCCCATGAGTGTATGCTAATAGCCTGGACTCTACCTGCGTGACCTCCCCTAGGGCAACTTCACAATACCACAGCCAGCGAGATCATTTTTCTGGAGATTTCCACCAGCTGGAAATGGCAGGAGACACGACACGGTTCCCAGGACAGTGCACTCCTTGAGATGGCGCGTTCTGCTGTCAGGCCTCTCCTATTGCTCTCCTCACAGTCTCGCTCAAGAGAAATCAAGCTTGCTTTCAGGTAAACACATCTTTTTTTTTTTTTTTTAAATCAGTAGTTATAGGAGGCACTCATTGGAACACCCCACTCTCAGACATACCTTTGACAGCCTTCCTGTGTGTACTCCAAGCTATAAATTTTCTGCCTAGAGATTTTTATTTGCAGTTGATTTCTGAAAAGAAGATTAGAGCACTTGTGAGGTCACTTCACTAGGCCACCTGCTAAATGAGCCGCGCTGCTCTCCACCTCCGAGGACTTTAATGTAGCTGCCAACATCTGTAAACTTTTTAGAATTCCTGGTTTTCCCATCAGGTCAACTTGACTCAGCTACCAATAAAAAAGGGCTTTGGTTGTTAACTCAGCTTTGTCCAAACAATTGCTGATACGACTAAACTTTGCACCAAAGTTTCTCATTTTTAAGAAACAGATTTATAACATGAGAAGTCTAATGAAAAGCAAGTTTGTATATGTATGTATTATACATATGTGTATATGTAAACATGTATGGGCATATATATACATATATATATATACATACATACAAATTTAGAAATATTCACTGTAAATTACTTCTGGTGAATTAAGCTTGGCAAATAAATCTTATATAGAGACAATTTAATCATCTTAGTGAAAATGTTCTTTTACCATGCATTATTAGTAAAATGCTAGGTAAAGTATATTAGATATAGACTATTCTGTCCATGTACCTTGTCATTCATTCTGTAAATAGTTGTGTTGTATTTTTGCACAAGATGATCTTTTGGGCCTTTTGAAACTCGTAGACAAATGAGGACCATATGGGAGAACTACAGCAGAAAGTGGCAGTTCTCAGCCTGTGGATTATAACCCCTTTGAAGTTGGGGTCATCTAATAAAACCATCAGAAAACCCAGATATTTACGTTGTCATTCATAACAGCAAAACTACAGTGATGAAGTAGCAACAAAAATAAGTTGATGGTTGGGAAGTGTCAACCACACATGGAGAACTAACTCTATTAAAGGGTCACAGAGTTAGGAAAGTTGAGGGTCACTCATACAAAGTTTTTCACCTCAGTGGACCAGGCAAGCACTTTAATATCAATCACATTTTTAGAGACACTCAGAAGCAAGTGAGATCTGAAACAAATCAAAGAAGGGCACTTCTCTTTTTTCTATCTGGAGAGCAATGAGAGATTCCTTATGTATTTTCTCTCCCTTCTTCTACAGAGCTCGCTGTAGAATTAACCGGATTTAAAAGCACTGCCTCTTCTTAAGTTTAAAAGCAGTGAAGAGAATGAGCAGGAAAAAGTCTGTAGGTGACAGACAAGCAAGCAAGAGGGGCTGACTGAAGGATTCCCTGCGTTTTCAAATTTTTGTTGAAACAAAATACTATCAATTGTTTTCTCTTAGTTTACAGTAGGAGATAGGAATTTTATGTCCAATAATCTCCGTGGCTGATTACAAAATCAGTGTCACTTCCGTGTGATTATTAGGACCCAAACAGGGGACCATAATTAAGGAGGTAACTAACTCTGGAAGAGGCAAGAGTAATGAACGGTCATGTTGATAAATGAAACCACAGTCCTCTGCACACAGAGAAGGAGGGCTGAGTAAAAAGTGCACAGTGTCACCTGGGTGAACAAGGCCCTGACTCTGACTGTCCCAAGGATATCATCACTTCAGGTATCTAATATACACGCCACCAGATGAAAATGTCTGATTTAATCATAATAAATCAGGAATCCGACGACGGATTCACAATGAAACTGTCCAGCTTCAAAGACAAGATATACATCACAGTTCTAGAGATAGAGCTTTAGAGTCCAAAGGAATCTGAATCCCCATCAGTTATGATATCTGCATAAAGTGTTTTCAGAGGTATTGTCATCCTTTAGCTACTGACCTGACTTTTATTTTACTTATGATATGTTACATAACCTAAAAATGTATAGTGAAATGGGTGCATGTTATACAATTTAGTTTCAAGTCTATAGGGGAGATGAGAGTGTTTTGGGAAGAGAAAGGAGCTGGCAGTCCTAATAATGTTATCCTTCAGTGGAATCAGAGTCAAGCATTAGACAAGTTAGCACCAACCAGATGTTTACGGAGAGTTGTTCCACCCTTAAACTTCTAGTTAACAGAGAAAAAGAATTTCCTAACTGACAGGGGGTAGTCAGGTTGTTCTCTTTCCTGTCTCAGCTCTGATGAGGAGTTCTTGTATTTCAGTACTCTGCACAATTCATCATAGGTTCAGTTTTGTTTTTATCGACATAAAGTGAAAAGTTTTGTGTGTGGGAGGGGTATAACTAAATTTTGTGGCATCCCTAGTGTTTAGCACAGAGCCTGACACTTGAGACACACAGTTGAGTTAAATACCACATAACAAGGTTTCTACTGACTTTGAGATTAGTATTAACGTTGCTCAACTCACTGGCTCCATACAAGTAATTTGTGTATGAGCCACACATGAAAGAATTGGTGGGGTATCATTTCTACTTTCAAAGAAGTTTTTCATAATTAATAAGATATTTTCCTGAAATTTTATTAAATACCCAAATCATTTAAATTTAATTATCTCAATAAATTTTAAAACGTAAATTTACACTGATTACTGAAGTCTATTAGCCATCAGTCTTGAGATCATCTATCTTTAAGAGTAGGGTTTACAGTGATTCTTAAACCAAAATTTCTCTGAAGATTAACTACAGAGTCTTGGGAATCTTGGTTTGTGAATGATCTCCTGCCACAGGAATGGTTAGACCTAAACACTAAAAACAATAGTTTTACACATGAATATTGTTGCCCATTAGAAACAAAGACATTTGAACGTATGATCTTAATGTAGATAAGTTTTCTGATGAAAGAATTCCTGGAAGTTGGAAAAGTATTTCAATTGTTAATAATGTTATTTTCCCTGCAGTGTACACATTACCTATGGGCAGGCTTGACCCTGGCAAGCCTGTGGCGTGTATTGTAACACACACATCCAGGTAAAGTACACAAGAGGATCTTAACTCATGCTTCAGTCTGCACATCTGAGCACACATGGCCTGGCCTCAGCATACACATGATTGTGTACACATTCTTGGACTGTTTTTGATTAAGAAATTGCATTTATACTGTGCCTTTAAAACCAAATTGTCCCTCATCACAGACTTTACACTCCAGTCAAGGTGACCTGTGCAGTACCAATGTTCCCCGTCTTCCCACGACTTCTGCACCTTTGCATGCAGAATGAGCTTCTTCATCTGATCCCTCTGCTTAGGGTACCTTCTATCCCCATCCAAGCTCATGATTCCACTTCATACCTCAAGATCTGGCTTAGTTAGAAATGTCCATGGGAACCAGCCCCTAACCCTGGGTTAGAGTCCTGTGAACAGTACACCTAAAGCTTTTGTGAAAATTGGTCCATTCTCCTTTTACTCCCATGTTAATAAGATAATATAAAGCCAGTGAGGCAGCGTGGATAAGAACAAAAGATTTTGGAGATGCAGGGGCTACAGCTTTGTTGCTGGGTTGTTTTGAATAAAGCACCAGCATCTCAATGACTTGATTTCATTCCCTGTGAAATGCACTCACACTGCTTACGTGTGGGGCTGTTCATAAGCACTCAAATATATACTTGATGGTTTTTTAAAGTCTCCTACATACATTGTCTTGTTGTTTAGGACAATCTTAGTAGTGTTATTATTCATACTTCATAGTTTTAAAATGATTGAGAACAAAGTCATGCAGTAACTTTCCCAAAGTTCGTGAAGACATAGTATTTCAGCACTGAGCCACCTAGTTTTCTACCACTCCTACATCCCATAACCCCCAATCCTATTCTTACATCCTATTTTCCCTGAGTAATTTCTTAATCACAAAAAAATAGTTATTAAACTTCTAAACTTTAATACACAATATGTTCTCTACAAAATTGAAAATACTTTCCAAATTTCTGGCAGGTTCTGAGACTTTTTTCTAGAAGTGTCATACTAAAATACCCCTCAAGGGGCTCGGGGGTGTAGCTCTGCAATGTGGTATTTGCCCTGGCCTTGATCCTCACTATGGCAGAACAAAGTTGAGTGTGATTTCCACAATCCTAGTGAGACTGAGCTAGCCCCCACCTAAGTTCTCTGAAAAAAAAATAAAAGTTTAAGAATCATCTCTTAACATTCTATAGTGTCCAAGAGAGTCCCATAATAATTTATGCTCTGTCTCAACACAGAAAGGCAAAAGGTGTAGAAATCTGTCACGTACTTAGAGTATGGAGCCAAGGCAAGAGCCAAGGCTGTGCAGTGCCACCCAAATGAGAGCAAAGGAACGAAGGTGGACATGCAGAAGATCTAGGAGCGAGTGAGGGAAACTCGCAGAGATGCGAGCCTGTGATGGGAAAGTCAGAAGAGCAGGGGAAGACTCAGACTGTGGGCCTTTGACGTTTGTGCCACATCTACCTCCACAGCCTCGAAAACAGGCTTTTCACAACCACAGGCAAATGTAATCTGCTCTTACTTTCTTCTGAGCTCCGAACAAGTGTAAACTTTGCTCAAATGTTCAGTGCGGTAGATCGTGCATCATGGTGCCAATCACAACTTCAGAAGCCTTCATTTATTTGCCAGGTATTGTTTGAATGTGAAAAAAAAAATAAAATGACGCAAGTAGCCTTTCTGTGGCTGCATTGTTTGCCTGGGCTGTGATTGGATATGGTCCAGTAATACCTTTAAGATAGGCCAAGACATAAATAAATATGCAATGTGTATTTAGAAAGAAACTCTAAGAGAAGTCACATGGTTTCATAGTTCTAATTGACCTTAGAAATCAGAGCCCAACCCCTTATTACAAAGAAAAAATTCTAAGACTAAAAGAGGGCAGAGGACCTGCTCAAGCTCACCAGACTAGTTACTGGCAAAGCTACAGCCAAGAAAAAAGTAGAACACTTACTCCCATTGCACTGATCACTACATGTGTGTTTTGTCTCCCAGAAAACTCAGAACAATCCCAGAGAGCAGTGGTTTGAGCTTCAACCAAAATGCATATTTTCCCCTATATAGACTAACATAGCCATAGTCTGGACATACCTTTGTCATCTGAGAAAGTCTCAAGTTAACATTCCAGAACTTCATTTAATAAGAAAAATTTTTAATCAAATATGTCATATCAGTTGTTAAGCAAATTAGTTCAGCTGAACAACTTCCCAGATCTTATCTGCCTGTTGTTTAGTTTCTCATGTCAGAAACCAGAAAATATAGTCACTGCCTTTCTCATAGGTGTTTTGAAATAGTGCCATGAATAATTAAATTCACATTTAATAAATTTAAAGGCATAAATTCACAGTGAACCCGTTTAGAAAACCTTACAGTGAAACTTCAGCTTACGCTTTGGTGTGATACAGACAAGTCAACTCTGTCTACTCCCCTCTCTACCACAGTTTTCTACTGAACAGAGGGAGTGCCCACATGAAAATATAGCATCTAATAATAGACAGTGTGACTTGGAATACAGTTAATTTATTTGTTAAGTTCGTGAAAGAATTTCTGAGGCTTCCTGCTCTTTTTTCCTTAAGCAATAAGGAGGCCATAGGGCTAGAGCATGTGCACAGGAATCTACCAGGTTTGGGCAGACACCAATGTGAAGAATCTCAGAGAGGCAGAGACAGGACTGGGAGGGGCAGAGTTATTATTCTTGAGGTAGGAGCCAGGGAAGTCAGGCAAGGCTAAATGCTAGCTAATGAGGACCACTTCTGTAACCAGAGCCCAGCAACGCAGAATCAAAAGGAAACCTTCATGACAAAGATAACAGTAAAAAGATGATACCACTTGCTTTCCCCCTGCTGTGGGCTCTAGATCACAGAGTGCTTCCCCAAAGGTTAAAAACTGTGTTCTACTTTTCTGAGGCAGAGGATCTGGGGCACCAAGGGTCGAGACTTTGCCATTTTAGGGCAAAGCTTACTGACTTCTTTAACAAACCAACAGTTAGCTTTGGAAAGAACTTACTGACTATATTTACCTGTGAGACTCTTGACACCCTGCTCAAGCTACTGAGATATAAACTGTGAGGTTTAAAAACCTTATGGGGCAGTGGGATGCTGACTGATGATAACGGTGAGTCTGTGTCATAAGCTATGTGACCTTCAGCTAACAGGTTCACTGCCTTCTTTAAGTAGTAAAATATTTGAAAACCTGTTTTGGCAGTAGAAAAACAAAAACAAAAGTGGTCCTAGTGGGCATAATCAAGAATATTAGACAGTGAAAATGGTAAAATCAATCTCATTATAAATTCTGGCCAAACATATCGCAATAGATTAAAATCATTATTTAAAGTCCTCTAAAACTACTAAATTCAGTCTTGAATGTGGCTATAAATTTAATGTCTGCTGAAACACTTGACAGTTCACTTTACTAGGAGTTACTTTACTTTATATACTTAATAGTTTTTCCTACTACTTATAATCCAGGTTTTGACTTCTCTACTCCCAAAATAAAGACACTGGCTGAAATATTACCTCAAAAAATTTTTTGCTCACACATAAAGTTGTTTCTTATTCATATTTCATTTTTTTCTGATTATTTTTCCCAAATAGCACTGCTACAAAAGTGAATACATTTAGAACTTCAATGGGTTTTGGTCAAACTGATAATGAAGCCTCGGTGGAACACTGTATGTCATACCCATGATTTCAGCACTTGGCTCACCATTATTTGGAGGCTAACCTATTCTACATAGCGTGTCCCAGGCCAGCCTGGGCTGCACAGAGAAATTAGTCTCAAAAAGAAAAAGATTACCAGCTCTCTTCATTGACAAAGAAAGCTGCAGCTCACAGAATTGACATGCCAAGAAGGCCACAAATATTCACAGCCTACAGAATGTACAGAATGAAACAAACAGCCTACAAGAAAGAAGAGATGTGGCTGAAGTGAAGTGGGCATGCTCAATTAACCCCTGCTGGTCTCCATTCAGCCAAGAATAGTTGTCCTCACCTGTCCAGTGCAACACAGGGCAGTATGTGTGAGATGGACCTGTTTCTACAGTGTTCATCTGTAGGAAAACTCGGATTTCCCGGCCTCTCAGAGGACTACTGTCTCATTATTTGACCATATCACATTATTTTGTTTAAATCATTTACATAGCCTAAGTCAGCTAAATATGGTAATGAGTAACCACAAATATGCGTGTTGTAAATTCTGGAAATCATTCACTCACTGTATCCTCTCCTATAGATGATACAAGATTATATGTAATATTTTAAAGATATATATAGACAATAGAGTTTGACATAATTAGTTCAGCGATGTGTGTGTGTGTGTGTTTGTGTGTGTAGGTGTGTACTTGAACATGCAAACACACATCCATACAACTCTAAATCTAAGCTCAGGCAATGGTGCTCTTCAGAGTTTCATGTGCTGTAATGACTCTTTCTACCTTTCCTTTGACCCAGCCAAAGGATTCTGTGACCAAAGGGTTGTGCTCATCAAATGGTGAGTAGACACTCATCATGTGTTCTTTGCTTTCTGTGGTTACCTGGAATCTCAGAACCCTTGCCCCCAAATTCCTGTACCTGCTTCAGCTTCTTCCCAAGATCAATCTTGGGCATAGATTTTTCTGTCATATGAAACACGACAATCCCGAGTGCTGCCCGCCTAGCTCAGTTGCAGGAAGTCTCAGTAGATCCTGTACAAGTGAGCAGGAAGGGGCTCGGGCCTACTTTTGAGACCTCTTGCTATTTAGGAAGGGCAGGGAGGATAGAAAAGGGATGTGGGCTTGGAACAGGCTCCTCGAGCACCCTTTGAAACATAGCTGCAAAGGTATCTGCAATTCTAAACTGGAAACTTTGTGGAGCTACATTTTAATGGTAGAAGCTTAAAGAACAGAAAGCCTTTCTGTTGAAATAAGAGCGGCGGGGCTGCGTCCCCGGCACCCGGCCGCCCGCATGGCTAGCTTATGCCCAAAATAATTACACGGAAACTGTATTCTTTCAAACACTGCCTGGCCCGGCTAGGTCCAGTTTCTTATTGGCTAGCTCTTACATATTGTTCTAACCCATTTCTAATATTCTGTGTAGCCCATGAGCTGGCTTACCAGAGAGGATCTTAACCTGCGTCTGTCTGGAGTGGGAGCATCATGGCGACTCCTCTACTAAGCTTCCTTTTCGCAGAATTCTCTTCTGTCTACTCCGCCTACCTAATTTTCTGTCCTATGAGGGCCGAGGCAGTTTCTTTATTATTACAAGACCCACCTCCATCATTTCCCCTTTTTCTGTTTAAACAAAAAAGAAATGCTTTAACTTTAACATAGTAAAATTACATATAACAAAACAGTTATCAATTAAGAATTACAGTTACAATATTTATATCTATTTTATCTTTTATCATAACAAAGGAAAACTATAACTATCTATTCATTCTTCAACTCCATCAAAGACTCCAGAAGGATATATATTCTGCAGTCTTTGAGAGATATGAAGAATGTCTATCTAACTGAAATATATCTCTATATATCTAGAAAATCTAATTAACATGACTACAAGCTTAATTATTAGTGATGATTATCCATTAACAACCTATATTTCCTAATTATACATTACATTTTAAGTGAACTACATAATCACAATACCTTAATCAAGTTCAAAAATCATATACATATAACAAAATTGACCATAAAATCCATACCAATGCAAATTATTCATATCTATATCATATCCCCCTTTAAATGTAAAAGAACATTTATAAACAATATTTGGGAACATGGGCGTAGTTTTTTCTCTCCAAACTGCTTCCTGCTGAATAGGGGCGCTGTTAATCAGATCATTTAGGGTGTAACCTGTGTGCCAGGTTCATCTCAGTTGGCAATTGAGCGAAGCAATTTTTTGAGGGTGTTCACAGCAACCTTTCAGGAGGGCGTGGTCTATCATACCAAATAGGAATAGATGCAATCCACAGGGTCTCATCCTCTGCAAAAACAAAAGAAGACCCTCTCCAAAGCATCATATCCTTAGACCCAAATTCTGAAATCATAATACCCTCATGAAATCCATTTTGGTTTAGCTTGGCAGCCCATATAATGAAATGTCTCTCTGTACTTAGCTCCTTCACATTAAAAATTTTAAAGAAAACACAATGTATATAATCCAGACTCTTTGTGAATTTTCCATTTTTACGTGGCTTATTTTTACTTTATTTCTCTTAATCTATAACTATCTGTACTTCTGTACTCTAAGGCATTAAGTTTATTCTCTATATATTTTTTTCTTCTCTCTCTCAAGCCTACGTACACTCATCCTACAGTGTCTGAATCTGTTTTACTGTGAATCTGTAATTTTTTTACTATCCAGGAGCACTTTGTTTTGCGCCTTTAAATCACTAAGCACTTAAGAATCTAAGCTGTGACATTCCTAGGTCAAAAACAGGTACTGTATGCTGGCCCCGCCCAGTCCAACATGGCGGAGCCGCTCGTGCCTCTGATCCTTGCACATTGCACCATTAGCATGGCGGAGCTGCTTGTGCCTCTGAGCTGCGGCACACAATGTCCCCCTTTTAGGCACACAGCAGTCTAGTTGCCATCAAACAAATCGTAGCACTTTAATCCAAATGCTCCATTCATACGCTCTGTCTGCCGCCGGAGCCAGACAGAGATCACAATGGCGGCACAGCCCAGAAAGCCGGCATTTTAAAACAGCCAGTTTTTTCCTGCTGCCGAGTCAGGACAATTTCTTTGCGGCACGCAACCCAGAAAGAGCAAAAAGCTGTTTTAAATTCTCTCTCTCTCCTTTTTAAGCCCTCTCAGGTTTTTAAGTGGATTTAGCCCATCACGTCTGGGCGCCATCTGTTGAAATTGGAGCGGCAGGGCCGCCCGCATGGCTAGTTTATACCCAGAAATAATTACACGGAAACTGTATTCTTTCAAACATTGCCTGGCCCGGCTAGCTCAGTCGGTAGAGCATGAGACTCTTAATCTCAGGGTCGTGGGTTCGAGCCCCACGTTTCCGTGTAATTATTTTGGGCATAAGCTAGCCATGCGGGCGGCCAGGTGCCGGGGACGCAGCCCCGCCGCTCTTATTTCAACACCTTTCATTTAAGGGTATTTATCATGATTAATAATTCCATATATTTTTTGTAATCTCTTTCTGATCCCACAAATGTTAGGGAAAAGACGACATATACCATATAGAAAACTCATTTTCCCTAACGCTGTTTCTATATAAACTTCCAAGAAGATAGGAAAAGGCCTTGGATTTAAAGGGATTTAGTGACTTAAAGGGTCACTAGCTTGTGATTTCATACGGAGCACACATTATTTGGAATTGCTTTCTCAACAAGTCTTAGCATAATATTATATAACCTGATTAATCAAAACCTCATTCCCATGCAGCCCCACCTTCCCTACTTGGCACAACTTTAAGCTGGCAACTCCCTCTTGACACCAGCGTTTCAGCAGCATTTAAAGAAAAGGGCCATTAGGACTCAAAACAACGAGTTTTGTTTTTGCTTTTAAATTCTATACTTCATCACAGAGTAGGCAAAACTGAAATAAAACAATAATTTGTACAGGAATAGCATATTTTCACGGCTTTTCTTCCTGCCTTTTTTTTTTTTTAAATCCAAGACTTTTAAACACACAAAATGAAAAAGAAAAGCCCCAAACAGAAACACAGTTGAACCCCTCCTGGGATCATTGTAGTGTTTATCTAAGCCACAGTCATACTCCTTTAGTGCCTGTTTATTGGGAATTAGCTACAGACAATCAAGAGATGTACATACAATTCAACGTGGAAAATAAGGCGTAGCAAATATTAAGCAACAGAAAATAGTGGGTGTGTTGTTTGTTTTCTGTGGGGCTGGTGATTAATCTCAGGGTCTCATATATGCCGGGCAAGTACTCTAGCACTGAACAATACCTTTAGCCTATTTTTATTTAAATTCAGATAGAGTTTGCTTAGCTGCCCAGACAGGATTCAAACTTGTGACCCTCCTGCATCAGTCTCCCCCCAGAGAAGCTATGATCACAAAGTACACCACTACAATTGGCTGAGAAAATAAATTTATGTCTCAAAGAAAACCAGCCTATAATTTGCAGCTCCTGAGAACCTAGACAACAAAGAAGACCCTAAGAGAGATATACACGGATCTAATCTGCATGGGAAGTAGAAAAAAACAAGATCTCCTTAGTATAGGAATCATGGGAGAGGATAGAAGGGGGGGAGGAGGATGGGGAGTGGAGAAAAATATATAGCTCAATAAAAGCAATTTAAAAAGAAAGAAAATAATATTAAATACTAGTCTAAGGAAGGAAGAGTTATTTTACCTCCATTAGTGAACAGACCGGGTATGTGTGCCGAAGGTAAGAGGGCAGCCAGAAACAGAAGGGCACTTGACCGCGGTTTTGTTTTGCTTTCTTATGTAGATAGGCTCTCCCTATGGGGCCCAGGCTGGCCTCAGTGTGGTCCTCCAGTCTTAGCCTCTTGTCATTTAAAAGTTTTTACTGTGTACAAGCCTCAGTTAAGGCCTCCATTGCCATCAGCCCCGCTTGGAAATAGCTAAGCTAATGGATGCCTGCATTATTAACCCCAGTACACAAAGCAAACATCTGTGCATCTCATCTATCTAGGGGTGTCTGGTAAACATGAAGATTTGGGGCATTCTGAAATATTCTAATTCCAAAGAAGGAGGGTATTTTGTTATTTTGCTTTCACATATCTAGGCCTCTAGGACTAGACCACTCCCAAGGCCATCTGAGTGAGAGGCTGTAGACCTGAGAGAGACTGGACGTTGGTTTCCACGATGTTGCTTCAGAAAAGCAAGGGCTGTTTATAAAATAACAATGTGAAAGATGGATGGCATCTTCAGGGCAAGCAGGTAGTTTTAAATGTTAACATTGAGTAGGACTTAGCTACAGCGAGTCATTAAATAGCCAGCGCTGGCCACACTGTACACACCCAGTGTGTCACAACTCAGCCATCTGGATTCCTAGCATATCCTTCTCTGAAGTCAAGTCATCCCAGCCACAATGCTTGCTACATTCTATACGTCGAAATATGGACCTATATAAGGATTCAGAAATGCAAGGGGAGGGAGATGGCTCAGTGGGTGAAGCTATTCAGCAGTGAAGAGGCCCAGCACTCACATAAAAAGCCCAGTGTGGCAGCACTCGCCTGCAATCTCAGTGCCAGAAAGTAGAAGCAGAAGAGTTGAGGGCTCTCAATGGATCTTAAAAACATGACGGAAGGCAAAATCATAATTCCATTTGTGTGAAGAGCATAGAACAGGGAAACCCATACAGCAGGAAATTAGCAGACCATTGCAAAATACTGTAAATTTATTTTTAAAACCATACTGCAACTTTAATTTGATGTATTCTTTGACATGTACATTATATTTTTATATGGACTTTTTAAAAAAAATAATTCCCAGTTGCATATTTCTGCTGTTCCACATAATAGCATTATAGAGGGGAGCATGAAGCCTCTGAAGGAGTTGTGCAAAGCCAATAGATTTCCTCCCTCTAGGTGATTCAGAAGCCATACAAAAACACACTGCTCACATTTTCATCTCCTTGTTCCTTTGGAGTCTGAAAGGGCTTTCACAGGCTATCCTGTAAAATAAGTCAGGCAGGATCTTAGCCAAACAGGCACACTGTACATGAAAATGCACAGCACATTAACTTCTTAACATTCATATGAATAAGCTTATGAACTTAGCCAGGCGTCTCACTGAGGCCCTGAAGGGATGAAATGTTAATTAAAATTTAAGGGAAGAGAAAAAGATTTGGTACTTGGCATACGGCCTAATGCAGCGATTTTTTAGGAGTAAAATCTGAGAAACAGGCACAAATGTGGAACAGCACCACAGGCTACCTTTTGGCGGACATAATTCACGGGCGTGCTCACCCCTCTCTGTGTGGACCGACATCAGCCACCCGGGCTTCAGTTAGTTACACAGTTTTACTCTTTTGCTCTTTATGCTTTAGTAGGCAAGCAGTAAATCTAGGATTATCAATCATAATCCTTGGCAAAGAAAAGCCATTGAAGTGTTTTTAAGGAGGGCAGCGCCATGATCAGCTGCTGGAGAACTGCCTCCCTAGCTGTGGTGTGGAGACAGATGGGTGAAGAACGGGCCTCCATGCGAGGGTGATATCTAAAGACCAACAGTCCCCCACACAGTGTAAAGATTTCAAAGTGAAAACAGTAGACATAGAAGCTTATCTGCACTCCCTTATCTGACTGAAACAGAACTTTATGAAAGTCAGCTGCCACAAATTGCCAGGAAGTCTCCTGTCAGGGAGGCAACTGGCTTTGACTGGGGACATTCCAAGAAACTGTATAAACAAACCTCATTAGAACCTATTCCATTTGGATCCCCAAATTCTTTCTGCTACACAAACCTTTACCCCGGGTTTCTCAGGGAGTCAGGCAATTGATGCTCCACCATGCTTGTGAGTATACACTTTAACCCTACTGAGCTATCGTTGGTTTTTCTGCAGTCTGTTTCCACCCCAAACTACTCGAATTGGAATTGGTAGGTTTTCTTTTCTCTCCCAACAATGGATTGGGAGGCTTTCAGTCTTTCTATTGGAAAAGCAATGGTGCTTTTCACTAGGGTAGCCTCAGAGGGAAGTATTTGAGCCTGTAGGAGTTGGGGGTTTAATGTGTTAGGGAAGGAATAGAGAGACATTGCAATGAATCTAGCTCTTTCAAGGGCCTTTCAAAAGCTAATGTTCTCCTGGCTTATGTAACTGTCAAAACATAAGGTGAACTACGGAATCCTGTATGTCTTTGAGAATGGGGCAGGTGACTTGTTAGTCTTGGGGCAGGAGAGATGGCTGAGAGGTTAAGAGCATTGACTGCTCTTCCAGAGGTCCTGAGTTCAATTCCCAGCACCGACATGGTGGCTCACAACCATCTGTAGTGAGATCAGATGCCCTCTTCTGGTGTGCAGGCATATAGAAGCATTTGTCTACATAAGATAAATAAATAAATCTTTTAAAAAAATTAAAAAGAAAGAAAAATACTGACCTCTTTTGAAAAAGAAAAGAAAGTTATCATAGTAAGACAACTTACTATTTTGGATTTTGGAGAAGAGCAAAATGTGCTAAATATCAGTACACGGGATACTGCCTGCTAAAAAAGGAGAATGTTCTGCTTCTGTTGGATTCCTAGTCCAAGCTCAGAAGAAGCTGGTAGGCTAGCAGAAAGCAAAAGGGATGACCCGAGGAGGCACCGGAGCTACGACCTAAGCAAAAGTGCTCAGATGGTCAGGACAGCGAGCAGGGCTAGGTGTTCTGCTCACAGCTGAGTGACAAGGCATGTTGTGATAAAAAAAATGTCCTTGTACTTTGTTTCCAGTATCGAATGACTGCTGCCCGACTCTCAGTCAGTACTCAGTTCCTGAAAGTTCCTTCTGAAGAGTACTATATTAAATTGTCTTATCTAAAAAGTTGCCTCATTGTTCGAATTCTTCTGCAGTTGGGCCTCCTTGAATCAAGGTAGTTCAAAATAATAAATGACTGTCTTGAAAACTATCCTCATGAGCCAATAGTTGACGTAGTTGTGTTCTTCGTTCTGATTTCCGTAGGCCTGTGGAAATGCCATGCTGTTTCCAGAGTCACTAGCTCCGCAGTTATCACCCAAAAACCAAAGCACAAACCAGTCAGATCTCCAGTGTCCCCTTAACTTTCCAACAGTATTTATTACCGTGTGCCTGGGAAACAAACTGGAAAATGAATGCTGTCACAGCTGAAAGCCATGGGAGCGTGGTTTGGAGTTGCCTCTGCTTTGTCCATCTCCCCAGCAGAGGTTGGAAAGCTGTTTACGCTAGAGCTACACTGTGTAGACGTTTTAACTTTCACCTGAGTCTAGTTTTCTAGATTCCTTTTTTTTTTCTTGGCGCTGTTACTTGCCACACACAATTCTCTGTGGTGGGTAAAAGTGCTCAGTAGTTCAGTGGACTAAACAAATCATCATCTGCTGTTGTATCAGGCAGGCGACAGTTTAAATGAAGAAGGTTTTCTTTACCCTAAACTTTGATATTTTATCTAAATTACCACCACAGCTGGTCCTTAGCCTCACCCGATGGAAAGGCTGCAAGAGGTGCTTTGCATCTGACTAGTCTTCAGAGGAACGCGCGCATACAAGGTTAGACTTTCCTTGGATTTTGAAAACAGAGTCTTGTACACCTTGAACTGGCGAGCTAGTCCAGGCTTGTCCTACATTTCTCATCCTCCTGCCTCAGTTACCGAGCTAGGCCACACAAAACTATTAAGTAAAGTTTATAGTTCTTTTAATTTGGTGATAGAACGTGGGTTTTGCAGTAGCTATACAAAGCAGGAAGTAGAAAAAGCCTTTCTGCTGTTAGACATCAAACTTCAGGAAATGAAACATAACTAGCTCCTACTCCTATCTGCTCCTTATCTTGTTAGAAACAGAACTGGGTACTCTATAATCATCAGAGTTCTCCAGCTAATTTTCTCAGAGCTATGGGTTTTGCAGAAACATTCCATGTCGGGAAAGCCAAAGAACTGTCCGCAAAGACACTGACTAGAAAAATTTACTCCAACTTTTAGGCCATCATAAAGAAGTGAGATTGTCACAGAGTGGATTCCATTTACCTGTGTGTATGGAATGGAACTACTAAAAGTAAATCTTTAGCACTTGAGTGTGAACACGTTGAATTTTTTGAGAGGCAGCCAGAACAAGAGAGAAAACATGACTGTCTTAGGATTAAGCACATCAAGCCACAAAAATGAGAAGGAAAATGCAAACTTTATTTTGCTAAAAGAAGAGTGGGAGAAGTGCTCCTGTTGACTCCTGACATGAAGTTAATTGCTATCTCTTCAGAAACCAACACACAGGAATGCTATTCTGTTCCCCTTCAGTTTCAAATATATAAGCTTATATGAAATTTTACTGAAATGATTGACATAACTAATAAAATTTCGGGTCATGGACTTTAGCTGTTTGCTGCAGTTTCGAGAGTGGGAGGAATGAAAAACTGGAATTCCTGACGTATCTCCCTCCTACTGCCCTTTCTTCACGCTAAAGGGCACAGAATTGCTTTAGTGTTGCTCCGTGACAGACTGGTTGTGAAGTCTTGGAGACGAGAGGGACTCTTGCAGTCACCTAGACACGTTCACTATCTAACATCTAAAAACCTGAGATTCAGGGTTGAAATTAATTGTTTAAAGACACAGAGCTAAAATTTAGTAGAAAAGAAGTCAGATAATATAGAGCAGAAAGAGGTTTTCTGTTAAATATCCATTGTGTTAGCATAACATTAGCTCAGGACAAGGTTAATTTAGGGAAGCCAACAAAAAATACTTGGGTCTGTTGCTTCAGAATACAATAAGGACGTGGGGGTTGGATCAAAAGAGTATTGGCTATTGGCTCCCAGAACAAGAAGGACTACATATGGTTTTAGTTCTTAAGTCTCCAGGCCAAAATCAAAATCACACTTACAACCTTGGTAACCAGAAAGAATCCTGTTCCTGGAATACTTGTGAAACCTGAGTTAGTCATAAGCTTCTTAGGAAAGAATTCATTCTTTGTTTGATACTGCAGTGATTCCTGATGAGGAGGGCAAGCAAGACCCATTCATTGTCAAGTAGCTAGAGCCATACTGTAATTGTGAGTGTAAGCAATCCCTTGGAACCTTAAAGAGCGGTTGATTGTGAAGGATTTTACTCTGCATGAAATGTTCGCATATGAGGCCTGTACTTGCGGGAACTCTATCTGTGGTGCCAGCTGGTGTTAGCACAAGTTTCTAGAACTTAGAGCAGGCAGCAGTGATGGGATTTCACATTATAGATTGTTCAGCTTGGGAATTTACCAAAATTTTTATTCAAAACCTTACTAAAATCATTTCAATTGCAAACAAAGAGAACTAAAATGTTAATATTCTGAATAAAGCAATTCCACTGCCTTTGGACCACTTGGTCTTTTCAAAGTCACACCTTTAGTTTCCCTTAAAGCTACTCACCTTCCCCCATGCCAATAAATCTGTTATTGCCTATGGCCAAAGGATAAAAATTCCTCTCTAATTTACTTTCATAAATGGCTACTGACCAGAGCTCTATTTGATATTTTATTAAGATTTTGTGAGAAGATTAGAAAAGAAAGTTTTATATCCATCTCTAACCTCTGTACCTCTTGAATTCTCTAGAACAAATTTAGCTTAGCATTAAAATGCGGCACTTGGAATAGAATCTGGACTCTTCATGACATTCCAGAGACATACTAGAAATAAGAATGCCAAAAGAAGCTAAAAATGGTAAAGGAAATTACAGAAGTGTTTGACTGTCATCCAAAAGATTCTAACAGCTCACTCAAAGGAAAATGCCCCTCCGTTCCACAAGCATCTTGCGCTTGGTACCAAGGAATGCTAAAGATTTTAGTGGAGTGGCAAAATTATACAGTGAGTGGCCAAGTTGTTTTGATTGATAGTCAAACTTTTCCTTTATATGTTCAAAACAAAACTGCTTCATAATAAAAATAAGCAAAGAAAAGAAGCAGGAATGATTTATGTAAGATAGACTTCATTCCATCCATCTTTTATAGCAAATAGAACCTTTTAACGCTTAAATACTTGATTCTCAGTTCTCCACTGAAATGCAGGGAACAAGTTGTCGGGTTATGAATGAGCATGAAATCTGACACCCTTTCTTCCCATTTCAGACATGACTCATTGCTCTTGCTGCAATCCCCAAGGTCCAGAAGCTCTTCTTTAAAGCACAGAGACAAAAGCAACATCTTTAATTCAAACTGGTTTACCCAGAGAATTCTGATAGGTCTTATCCCCTGGCTTCTTTATGCACCATAAAACTAAGTGCTGTGGGTGTCTTGCCTTGGCTTTCCCTGGGGAAACAGATGCCCAATAGCCACAAAGGGAGCAAGACTGGAAGGCCTTGACTAGGGTTTCTCAGTTCTTCTTCGCCTCTCATTATCTCTACGATGCTACTGAGTGCTGGCTTTGGGAGTATTTTATTTTATTCTCAAGGTTGGAGATCTTCTTTCCTCCAGACTTGTCTGCCTTTGAGTACAAAGAGTAAGTGATCTGAGGTCTTGCTCAAAAGCCAGTCTCATGTAACATCTGATTTTTGCTGGGTAAAAATTACCACTCCAACCCTCAGATTTGAAAAGTTCTATAGTCGATATAGAAGTCTTGAAATCCAAGAGTAAATTCTGTGGCCTTTCAAACAATATTCAACACTCCACTTATCCCATCCTCGAAAACACCAAAGAATAAAAGCTAATGTTAGTTTCCAAGAAAAGTTTTGTCCCAAGAGAAGCTAGTTCTTGGTTTAGGGATGACAGTGGTAGGATTTAAACAGTCATCCTTTTTGAATTTCCAAAGAAAAGAAAAGAAAAGAAAGAACAATGAGAAGACTAGCAGAGTAGCTAACTGTTCCACTGGAGATTTTATTTCAGCAGATGTTCATTGTCTCAGGGAGGAAAGCATCCCCACTTTACAGCACAGCATACGCGCGTTTAGATACTTAAATATTTCTGACTTGAAACAAACCGTATGGTATGAGTGAAATATAAGTAAAAAGTACGAGCAGTTGCATTTTACTATTAAGTACAAAGGAAGAATGCTGTTTGAATTTCATATTATGACAAGGTAATGCGACTTGTAGCCTGTTTGAAACCTTCAGCTTCCGTAGATGTATTTTTCCTTTTAAACCACATATAGTGATACCTCAGAGAAGTATTAAAAAGTTAGCAATTTAATGACACTATTAACATTCATAGAATACATGACAGTTATCCTTGATCTGAGTGATTGTTTTAGGGTTACTATTGCTGTGATTAAACACCATGGCCAAAAGCAACTTCGGCAGGTGTCATAGGGTTTTTATTGCTGTGAAGAAACACCATGGTCACAACAACTCTCATAATAGAAAACATTTAATTAGCGTGGCTCACAGTTCAGAGGTTTAGTCTGTTATCATCATGATGGGAAATGACAGCATGAAGGCAGGCATGGTGCTGGAGAAGGAGCTGAGAATTCTACATTTTGATCCCAAGGTAACAGGAAGTACACTGTTAACTGGGCACAGCTTGAGCATAAGAGACCTCAAAGCCTAACCTCCACAGTGACACACTTCCTCTAATAAGGCCACACATCCCAATAGTGCCACTCTTTATGAATTTACGGGGGCTGATTACATTCAGAGGACCCCTGGAGGAAAGGAAATACTTCCATATTGCTGTCTACCATCAAAGGAAGTCAGAACAGGAACTCAAACAGGGCAAGAACCTGGAGGCAGGAGCTGGTACACAAGCAATGGAGAGGTGAGGGCTTACTGGCTTGTTCCCTATATCTTGCTCAGCCTGCTTTCTTATAGAACCCAGGACCACCAGCTCAGGGATGACACCATTCACAATGGGCTGGGCCCTACTCCATCAATCACTAATTAAGAAAATTCTCTAGGGCAATAGTTTTTCTCTTATTTTCTTTCCTATTCTCCTTCTTTCTTTCTTTCTTTCTTTCTTTCTTTCTTTCTTTCTTTCTTGCTTGCTTGCTTTCTTATTTATTTATTTATATTTATTTATTTGCTTTTCAAGACAGGGTTTCTCTGTATAGATTTGGAGCCTATCTTGGCACTCACTCTGTAGACTGGGCTGGCCTTGGACTCACAGAGATCCACCTGCCTCTGCCTCCCAAGTGCTGGAATAAAAGGTGTGCACCGCCAATGCCCACTGGAGGTATTTATTTCCTTAATTGAGGTTTTCTCCATTCAGATCCTTTAGCTTGTGTCAGCTGATATAAAACTAGCCAGCACAGTGCCACTGATCATTTTTAAATGCAGAATCTAAAGCTCAAAAACAATAAACAGATTGCCTAACTCACAGAGGGATAAAGTTGTAGCATTGGCATCTAAACAAAGACAGTTTTACTTTAAGTTAGGGGTCAATAAACCTATTCTACAAAGGACCAGCCACAAAGTCACTGACTCAGCCAGCCAGGTAACCCTTTGCTGTGAGAAAAACAGCCAGTAGATATGTCAATGAAGGAATGTGGCTATGTTTGAATAGAACCTTGTTTATAGACATTGAAATTGAAATGACCTGAAATCCCACGTGTCACACATATTACCTCTTTCACATTTATTTCTAGTCTGGATGGAGTTGTTCACTGCATTTTAATGTGTTCTTTTTACCTTTTCACTACTTCAAAGATGCAAATATAGTTGCTAAATTATGGGCTGTATAAAAATTGCTGATTGGCTGTATTTGGCTCATAGACTAGCTGAAATCAGGACTGGTGGGAAGAAGGAAGGAAAAAGGGGATAAAGAAGAATTAAATGAAATAAAAAGGCAAAAAGAGTGCCTGTGTTTTTTTTGGGTGCAACAGTAACTCGTGGGGATTCTTTCCTCTATTTATTACCCTATGTGCAGTCAGTGCGTTATTTATATATATATATATATGTTACTAAATGTATTTCTTAATGTATTGTTTATTCCTGAGTGTCCTGCATGAGATTGCCCGGTGTCTTTCTTAGACTGAGAACATCCATGAAGAAAAATATTCTAGTTTTAGCACTCTGATCTCATTATTTCTTTTGACTTGATTCTGTAGTTTCTTCCTTTCTCTAGTATTTATTTTTAGCATATGAAGAAAATATCTACTCTGTTACTAATATGTTAAAATATGTTGAAAAAATGAATGCTCTAAAAAAATCTCACATTTGGTAATGCTACATCTCTTTAAATAGTAATTAAATTTATCAAAACTGTGTTTATTATAAACAGATTCTCAGCTTTCTTTTCTTTTTCATTAAGAAGTAGATTATGATCTTACCAAAACTGCACCTTATTGTTATATGCCTATAGAAAATTTAGATCTTTATGAATATGCTTTCTAAACTTTAGTGAAAATGAGAGAAATTGTGGTACTGTAGCTTATAACTGGTTTTCTAGTGATGATTTAAAAAACCCACTTCTTTTTAACATCTTGGTGGTACTAACAGATATCCGGGAAACCCATCCTCTGAGTCAGGATCTCTTGGCTATGGGTGCCCCGAATGGCAAGTTACCCAGTCTCCAAATCTAGATCTCTTCAACTATGAGTTGGGTAAAAATATATACCCATCAGGTTGTTTTAGAAACTAAATGTGATAATACAGTTTAGTAGTTGTTAGAGAGATCATATAATATATAATACTCTTTATATCATCTCACATCCGTGTCATGATTCCTTTGATATGAAGAAGACTGTGGCCACCGACACCCAGGAGCACAGTGATCAGACAGGAAGGTGATCACTGTTCTGCCCCAGTGAATGTTTCCCTTTGCACAGTAGAAACAGCGAGGGAAATAACCCACACGTCAGTCAGACAAAGCAGGGCTTAGTAATATGGACATGACTGCAGTGTGAAGATAATGTGATCATTGTCATTTTCGTGCTGGTAATGAGCAAGGAAGGGAAAACTGGACAATCCAGTCAGATCATTATTCTTAAATAGACAGGTTCCAGAAGGCTCGATAAGAAAATAGAGACGATTCTGTAGGCCAATATTTGAAATAGAAGGAACGACGTCACATGTGATTTCGAGATGTTTGCAAAACAAGATTCAGATCTTTTCCCCATGCATTTAGCTAGAGTAAGATGTGTGGGGCCCGATGAGCAGGATTTCTGATTTTGAGCATTTGAAATTGGACACTTCTGGGTGTGTGTGTGGGGGGGCAGGGGTGGCATATCCTGTGCTGTGTGTGTGTGTGTGTGTGTGTGTGTGTGTGTGTGTGAGTATCCTTCTGACCACACACCAGCCAGGATTGCTCTGCTTCATGTTCTGACAACTGAAAAACATGCCAAGCTTTGTCAGACTAGGACCCATGCAACAGAAAAGCAGAGAGTGAGGAGATTCCAAGGCTTTTTTTTTTTTTTTTTTTTTTGTTTTTGTTTTTGTTTTTGTTTTTGTTTTTCGAGACAGGGTTTCTCTGTGGTTTTGGAGCCTGTCCTGGAACTAGCTCTTGTAGACCAGGCTGGTCTCGAACTCACAGAGATCAGCCTGCCTCTGCCTCCCGAGTGCTGCGATTAAAGGCATGCGCCACCACCGCCCGGCTCCAAGGCTTCTTGAAGTGCTCATAGAAAGTACGGAGAACGGTAGAGAAGCCATGCAGAATCGGCTCACTGCACTTTTGACAAGAGCCGAAGTCTCAGGGTAACAAGATACCTGAAGGGGAAAGAGCACAGTGCCCATCCTGGCTTGTGAGACCAGGAGCCAAGAAGGGAATGGGCATGCGCAAACAGCCGGGCAATCTGGTGTCTTATAACTTCCGTACATTTTCTCCATGTAGACAAACAACCTTCTGTTATAAAGAGACCATTTTAGGGAGGCAGAGAGTAAGAAGGAACTTTATTGCTCGGAAGTTCTAAAGTAGGTAAATTTCATATTGAACAACATGGGGGAAATTAACAAAGGCACAGCCATGTCTTCATAAATCTTTGAACCACTGCTTGAGAGATGTCTTACAGAGCAGCTAATCAAATTTTCAAAGAACATCTTCATAAAGAAGTGACATTATAAAAACGATGGGCTGCTTGGTGAGGAGATTTGGAAAATGCCAAATGCCTGCAGTGGAATCCACCAAAATCTCCCGACCATGAGTTCTCTCAGTATAAATAACTCACTAATATTCAACAACAACAAAACCAAAAATACTACCCAGAAATGGTAATCAAGCTGTTTATAGCAGTATTATCCAGTCCCTGTATAATTATAGTTAAAGCATTATAATTATTCTGCTATCCTAGGAAACAATAGCATGACAGCTATGCACAGTCTTCCACATATACTATATCCACCTGCCGTCTGCTCTGCTCCACCCACTGCACAGACTCACTTATCATCTTGCTCTAGCAATTACAATGACTAAGCAGTTTACAGGTAGCTCTTGTAAGTGCCACCACCACAGTAAAGTCACAGGAGGGTTTCGGGGCACACAGCACTGTTTTAAAGATGAGGAGGGAGTTGTATACTAGAATGGTGTTGTTTCAGCTCATTCTCACAGACAAGTGTGCGGCTCCACTGGTACTAACACAGAGTCACGCTAAGCATAGACACCCCGAGCTGTGCATCAGCTTCTGAAGCCTGCTTCAACTCCACACCGAGGAAGGCAGAAATGCAGAGTGACGAGTTCGTTCTGTGCAGCTGGGGATTTGATGACAGTTTCAGCTAATTAAGAAATGTTTAGGAGTTTAAGAAAGGAGACGAGTTTCGTGAATTAAAATTAAATTAATAGGCAGTCATTTCATCAACATTATTTCAGACCATAATTTCCTGATGAAAGTCTTGTTCATCCGTGGAAAATTCAGATAGCGTCGTTGGGCAAAGGGCATGCTAAAACAATTTCTTTCCAGAATTAACAGTGACATGTGCTCACATTGCACATGTCATAGTTATACCTTGGTGGCTCCAAATGCTGAACAAATGGAAACTTATCTAATTTATCTCATGGCGATCTTCCCTTTAAAAGAAATATACTCTTAAGGAAATGTAGCTACATGTGAAAGAGAAGAAAATGGGACAGAGTAGAGATCAATAATAACATTGAACTAGGTTCCTCTTTAAAGTTGGCACTGTCTGCAATCAAAGTGCAGTCTGTGTGATCTGTAACTTTAAGTGCAAATTCATGAGAGTCCAGAGTCCAGCTTGTGCTTAGGAAACCATGAACTCCTTAACAGTAGAAGTGATTTGATCTAAGCCATACCACAATGAGCGCTTAGAGCCTGGGACGTACTAACAGGGAATGCTGTTTTGCTTCCTAAGGGTAAAGGTGGAACATTGTGTTTGTTTGTAATTGGTAAACTCCTTGTGAGTATAGGACCCTGACTTTATCTTAATCATAAGACAAAACAATCAAGGAAATGTCAAAACACCTATTGTGCTGGCACTAACAGCTGGAAGTCAGTCTGGCCTGTAATAGTCTCTCAAAATGATAACAGCTAACCAACCCACAGAGAACTGATAAACATTGCTCACTCCAGAATGGTGGCCTAGACATAAGAAAGTGGAAAATTCTATAGATTGTTTTGTGTGTATGGGAGAGAGGAAGACATTATATAACCAGTTATATGTGTGTAGAAATCAACGTGTCTATTTGCAGTTCATAGAATATAAAGCTCATGTCACAGTTAGAACCAGTCAAATAGAATTCGAAATCTTTTCTTCCTTCGCAATAATGTTAATATTTCAATCCTACCCATCCTCAAAACCTCTTGCTTTGCCTGAATTTTCTACTCTGAAATCAAGAGGAATCACACTTTAGAGTCTCAATGATATTAGCTCAACTTTTTTTTTAATCTCAGAATCTTCAAGTATATAAAAAGAAGATCAATTTAGCATGATTTCACAAGTATTTCCCTTAACTAAGCTCATTATTTTAGAACTGCCTGTTTGCTGGATATAAAAGCATTTAAGTAGCTTAAGAAAAGTTGAGCGAATAAAGAAGGTAGCTCTTTCCAGCCAGGTCTTACCTGAAGAATTGAAATGGAACAAGACCCTCTTAAGCCTCCAGGGTCTGTGCCGCTCTCCTTGAGGGGCAGCTGAGTCACTGCAGCCTATATTCCGAAACTCTGAAAGAAAATCAGGAAGCTCCATCTGTGCACATAATGGCCTGCATAGTGTAAGAAAGTACCGTTTCTTGGCAACTAGAAAACAATCCTTTTCAATTAACTCACAGCAACTGGCCCACATTTGTTGTTACACACAGAGTGAAGAAAATGTCTTAAGAGCTGAAAAGAGGCCGGCCAGGGCTCAAGTCTGAGAGGTCTGTTCACTCAGAAAGCATTTTCAATTAGAAGACTCCCCATTCCAGTAGCCTCTCTCCTAAGATCATCTCTGGACATACCCATTTCACTTTGTTGATGCATACTCATTAGCCAAAGCCTAATCCCGAATGTTGCATGTTATCTAAACAAAGAGAAACCGATGAGCACTTCTAGCCTAACCAGAGGTCTGTTGTGTTATCCTGGTTTTGGTTATTCCCATTTTCCTTCCTAAAATATCAACATGAATGCCATCCCAATGTTCATTGGGATACACAGGCCAAACTGCTCTGTGTCATGTTCTCTTGGCTGCTGAAGACGGCTTAGCTTCCACACCGATTTAGCTGATAAGAAGCAAGGCCAGCTGTATGAGATCAGTCTTTGACAGTGGTGGAGAATTCACAGACACTTGCGAGAATCTGATGAGTGTGGATGTTCTTAAGATGTCCTGTAGTGTCCATAGAAGAACTTTGACTTAAAAAATGTAGAGGGAAGATATAAATTTCCCAATTTATTTTTAAAATATAATATACATTGTCTAATATTTTTTAAATCACTAAATCTCTCCTAGCTGTTGTGTTAAATTATGCTTAAAAATAAACAGAAAATAAGGATAATTTCTATATGCAAGCAAAGTCAAATCTGGTATTTTTTTCTTCATTGCCCCTCTATTTTACCAGGATTGAATGAAAGTGTTCATTTACCTCCATCAGCTCTATTCAAAATTCTCCTTTATAATGTGAATTTTTCTCAAAGATATCAACCTTGTCTTCCTAGCCTTGACAGGTAATTCTTCTTAACTCGTCAGTATCTTAGCACAAAGCCTTCTCTTTGTTAGTGGGAACTTGAGACGGTATTGTGAGCTGGTGAAGGTGATGTATTTGAGTAGACCGTCTGGCACCTTCAACTCAGACTCGAGACAGCTGTGTACACTTTCCATGGGCAGATCTGGCTGGGATAATTTTACAAGTGTTTCCTCAATCATACTATGGACTCTTCACTGGCTGTATGACCTCGGGCAGATTTGGTAAGCGGTTTGTGTCCAGGTCTCTTATCTGCCAAGTGAAGGTAATAACATGTACATCATAGGAGTGTTGTGAGGGTTGACTAAGGCCATATGTGCAAAGCTTTTTAAAGTAAGGTCCAGAGATGGTAAGGGTTAAAGGTTAAGGTATATAATTAATACTGTGCTGTTACTACTATTCCTGAACTTAACATTAGCCATGAATGCTTGGCCTTATCTTAAGCTGACCCCACCAGCTCTTATAATTTAGTTGAACCTGTTTCTTTTTATCTCCATTTTGCCTTAGGACTTTTTAACTTTTTTTTCACTCTGTAAGTCCTACTTTCCTGCTTCCTTCTTGTCTTTCTTCTTGGTAACTGCCTGGCTGACCCCAGACATATCCCTCTTTTTTTCCTCAGTCTCTCTCTCTCAAGCCTGTCTGTCTACCAGCTGCACCTATCCCTTTACTGTCTTGCTATTGGTTATTCAGCTTTCTATTAGACCAATCAAGTGCCTTAGGCAGGGAAGGTGAACTGGCAACACATCTTAGCATTGTTAAATGAATGTGGCAGAAACAAAAGCAATGCATCTTTATACGCTTAAACAAGTATTCTTTCCCACAACAGATGTATGTCATAGAAATTGATGAGGGCTGCAGTCTGACTCCTTGTAGAGAGGTTAATGATGAAATACTTACAATAAGATATTTTATAATCACTGAGTTCATTTATTCTAAAACAGAAGATCGTAGTGTGAAAGCCAAATATTTTCAAGTTCTTTTGGAAGCAAAGAAAAAAAATGAAATTAAGAAACAGCTTGGTTTTTATTAGAAGTAAGTTATTTCTACTTTCTAAGACTTTAATCTTCAAACTCAAAATAAAAAAGAGAGAGAAAAAAGTGACCAGGGAAACTTTTTAAATGTGCAAATTTCTTAAGATACAATCCCAAAGAAATTAATATCCTCAGGAAAAACAAGAAATCTACATTTTGGTAGACTCTGGCACTGATGTCTTAGAGTAGAACACTTGAGAACTGAAGATTCAGGAAAATACAGGTAGATAGGAGGCTTGGCCTGTCTAAGAGCTGAGGAAGCTATAGGATTTCAAACAGAGGAAAGAGGTCAAGAGGATGGAAGGGGGATGTGCACCCAGCTGACAAGGGCCAGAGAAGAGAATGGAGAAATAATAACTTCTTTTTTATATTTTTAAATTGATTTTTATTGAGCTCTACATTTTTCTCTGCTCCCCTCCCCTTCAACCTTCTCCCAAGGTCCCCATGCTCCCAATTTACTCAGGAGATCTTGTCTTTTTCTACTTCCCATGTAGATTAGATCTATGTATGTCTCTCTTAAGGTCCTCATTGTTGTCTAGATTCTCTGGGATTATGATTTGTAGGCTGGTTTTCTTTGCCTTATGTTCAAAAACCACTTATGAGTGAATACATGTGATAATTGTCTTTCTGGGTCTGGGTTACCTCATTCAATATGATGTTTTCTATATCCATCCATTTACCTGCAAATTTCAAGATGTCGTTTTTTTATTCAGCTGTGTAGTACTCCATTGTGTAACTGTACCACATTTTCCTTATCTTCTTCCAGGTGTAAGATAGTATCTCAGAGTTATTTTGATTTGTATTTCTCTGATGACTAAGGATGTTGAACATTTAAGTGTCTTTCAGCCATTTTAGATTCCTCTGTTGAGAGTTCTCTGTTTAGGTCTGTACTCCATTTTTTATTGGATTATTTGTGACCAATTTCTTGAGTTCTTTGTCTATTTTGGAGATCAAACCTCTGTCTGATGTGGGGTTAGTGAAGATCTTTTCCAATTCTGTAGGCTGTCGTTTTGTCTTGATGACCATGTCCTTTGCTTTACAGAAGCTTCTCAGTTTCAGGAGGTCCCATTTATTAATTGTTGCTCTTAGTGTCTGTGCTGCTGGAGTTATATTTAGGAAGTGGTTTCCTGTGCCAATGCGTTCAAGTATACTTCCCACTTTCTCTTCTATGAGGTTCAGTGTAGCTGGCTTTATGTTGAGGTCTTTGATGCATTTGGACTTGATTTTTATGCATGGTGATAGATATGGATCTATTTTCAGAGAAATAAATCTTAAAAACAGATAACCAGTCTCTAAAAAATCTTATGAGAATAACTTCTTGAAAGACACACAGTTGCAAACACAACTGCAGTGCTTTCTGATTCTGTATCTGAAATGCCGTTTTCAAGTGTGGCATTAAAACCTGAGTCCTTGTAGCAGATCACCAGGCAGCTCCTCTTACTATTCCATTCCTCACTTGGCTTTACTTGATAACCGTACTTGGCCTGTTGGTTGTCCCTTAAGTGCAATGGCTTCTACTTCCTATAGTCTCCATAACTTTTAATAACTACCTTCTCAAAACCTTTAGGAGGTGGCCCCAAAAATTCAACTTCTGTGCACTCCCACTGATACTGTTTTTCTTTCCTCCTTATTTTCTTTGTCACTTATTAATTAATGCCCTTTATGCTGGCATTGCTTGCTTTTCTGTCTCCCCTGCTACACTGTGAGTTTCACATGGAGGGATGTTGGTCTGGCTTATTTAATGATGTCCCTCTCATATATAATGGTGCCTGGCTTCTGTAGCTGTTGTTGCACAGAATTAGAAACACAAAGCTTGACATGGACACGTAGCTCTGTGGTAGAGCACTTGCCTAGGTTGTGTGAGGCCTTGGGTTATATTCTAGTCCCAAAGCTACAACAAGGGAACCAAGTATCATATGCTAAATGTAGGCATAAAGAAGAATTATTCAGTACTAAAAACAAAAGCACAACACTTAAGAATTTTTAAAAATTCCTGTTTGTCCTTCTGGGGAAAGGTCAGAGTAAGGGAACCCCATCCAGTGCTATAATGCTTCCAGGCATGTTGTGTTCTCGTCTTCACAGAGGAAAGCTTGGGGAGTTATTGTTTAACCGCACTGAGCACTACTAATTGTGTCACATTTACCTTGGGGGATGAAAAACAGGAAGCATTTATCAAGGTACATAGATTTCATAAGTAATATTTTAAATGGCAATGTGCATAGTATTAACAGAATTGCATTCAAGTACAACAGAATTAAGGCAAAATAAAAATCAGTCTCTGTGAAAGCCTTTCAAAGAACACAGAGATTTTTCATTTATGACCCATTTTTTACAGACACAACTAAACTATGTTACTGTTGCTTGAGCAAAACTATGATAGAAACCAGCCTTTAGTAATAGAAATAATTGTTCTACTTAATAATGGTGAGAGTATTGAACCTTTAGGCAGGCTCAAAAATCAGATATTTTTCCTACAAATGCCATGAGATGCGTAAAAGTGTTAGAGAGTCCCCAAGAGAGCAACTCAGACAGCACGGGCTTGCTGTGTGATCAGAGGACCTGAGCTGGGTCCCCTGGACTCATGCAACAAAGCCAGGCATGACAGTACACCTGCAACCACAGCTCAGGGAAATGCAGACAGATTCCCGGAACACAGTAACCAGCCAGCCTGGCCTGAGTGAGTGAGCTCCAGACCAGTGCAACACCTGTCTCAAATAGCAGGGGGGCTGGAACCTGAGGAGGCACACTCATGGTTGTCTTCTGCTGCACGCACGCACCCACACACACGCATGCAGACACACAATCACGTACGTGTATGCACATACACACATGCACACACACACACACACACATACACACACACACACACTGCACAAATTGAGTTGGGACCAGAGGGAAAAGCCTGTTTCTGACTTTCTGCTGTGGTGCTGTGTGCTGTGTGCCAGAGATGACTTTATTCAAATGGTAACTACCCGCACATGCCTCCTATCATTGCACTCTGGCTTCATGCTGCTTTCAGTCTTCAAAGACAAGGAGCAACATCGAGAAATCACAGCCATCACTTCTATGCTTCACTTCCAATAATATTCTCTATATGCTCAGAAACATTCTCTCCTTCGTTCCCTTTTCTCTCTCACACACAAAAACACACAGACCCCATTAAAATGTGTGTTCACTCTCATTTCACTTTGAACTGTGAATTTATATCAAGAACTGACAGGCGAACTGCATGAGCTGTCTTATTTAACCCTTGAAGCAACCATATGTGGTCAATATTTTTATCCTTTGCTACAAATGAGGTCAGCATGCCATAGACAGGTGAAGTAAATTTCCTAAGGTCAAAGTTATCCACCATAGAGATTTAAACTAGACTTTAATTCACTCTGAAATCCAGATTTTTTAACCACCTTTCCTCAATTCCTGGCATATCCAACAAACAATTCTTTCTGAACCCACGCTGCTTTGCATGTGTGTGTGTGTGTGTGTGTGTGTGTGTGTGTGTGTGTTAAACACATAGCCACATAAACTAAAATACGTTTTAAAAGCTACTGCTTATGACTCTTTGGATTTCATTAGTACAAGTAATGGAAGGAGTGTTTAAACAGCATCAAGTGTTTAAGGACAAAAAAAAGCAAACATTTTTATGCATGGTCTTTCGTAATGATGTTCAATTTAGACCTAACCCTTTTAGCCCAGAGACGGGAGAGTGACATTCTAAGCAAATGTCACTGTGTTGTGTCTGCTGCCGTAGCAAGGCATTTACAGGACGAATTCTTTCTGGCAGATGGGCTTCTTGGCTTCACTATGCATGCGCCACAGAAAGTTCTTGTTGTAGAAGTTTAAACATGAAGCCAGAAGCTTCTCAGTAGATACTTCCACATCGAAATATAGTAACCAGTTGGGTAAGAGAGTTAAGAAACAATAATAAAGCCTTCTTTTTACAAGCATTTGTCCAGTTTATGAATTTGAATGATATTTTTAATGTACACTCAGTGAAGTGTACCCTAGCTTAGAGTCTAGTCAATTAGTCCTAGCATAAAAATATTCTTATTGATATTCTTTTTTCTTTTTTTTTTTACTTTTTTAAATTTTTAAAAACAGGGTTTCTCCGTAGCTTTGGAGCCTGTCCTGGCACTAGCTCTTGTAGACCAGGCTGGCCTAGAACTCACAGAGATCCGCCTGCCTCTGCCTCTCGAGTGCTGGGATTAAAGGCGTGCGCCACCACTGCCCAGCTCTTATTGATATTCTTCACATTATTTTTTTATACTCAACACAGAATAAAGAAATATATCCACCTGATTATTTGTGGCTGATCTCTACAGATTCATCTTTGATGCTTTAACATCACTTACATATCATGAGGCTTCTACAAGGTTATAATGCCATGTATTTTAGTTTAGGAATCTGTTTATTTTTAATATGAACAAAATATCTAACAATGGAATACTATACATTGATCATAGCATTTAAAATGTACCAAGAAAACACCAGAGTTGGCTGTTACTTTTAGACAAATACATGCTTTATTCATATAAGGTCGCCATAGTGGAAAAACAGCAGTATGACCTGTCTTCTTGATCTCAAAGATACGAGACCTCAGTGCTTCCTAGTTTATCATGATCCATAGACTTCCTTTTTTCCTTACCCAAGTTCATGGCTTCCACAAGTATCTGTGGGACATCTTCTACAGGTCGGCACTGTCATAAGAGTGACTTTATAACTATGTTGACAACAGAGGATAAGAAAATCATATGATTCTCTAGCACTTCTCAACTGCCAGCAAAGGAGATAACACGGGGTCCTGAGTCGTCACGTAGAAGTACAGGTACCAGAAGCTGCGATGACACGGGGAGCTAGGTTCTGCATCGTTCTGCTGACAATGAGATGGAGTCCTAGAACGCTAGCCATGAGAGTGAGCTGTGGACGTGGAGTCTAGCAGACTCTCCTGTGGCTGGAGATCTGGCCAATACTGATTACAACTAAGGGTTCCCGTCGATTTGCTCATTTGAGTCATTCCAATAACCAAAACAAAATAAGATTCTGAGCAAAGACAGCTGAATGGTGTTTTATGTGAGCAGATTTGAGATGGATTTGCTAAATACTTACAGAATTTTGTTGCCTGGAATTAAGGTCTTACCAGAACCAGAAAGTCTCACAGGCACTATCAGTCAAGGCTGTAAACAGCCTGAAATGTTGTCAACATCGGAACATGGGAGGAGTTGAGCATGTAATGTCTGGAAGGTTGAGGGATCGTTTATCCATAGGAAGTAGAAGCTCACCTAGCCAACTGGCTGGTCTGGCTAATGATTCTTCAGGAATCATTATGTTGGAAATGAGTTTCTTTCAGCAGGACACCACCATCCATTGAAGGCAAATGGGGACAAAGACAAAGACAACGTTATCCATTCTTATCAGAGTGAGAACAAACAGAAATGGGTCAGGGTTTGCTGTGTTTCAAATAAGATTGTTTCTTATCTCTAGTCTCCTCTAGGAGAAAACTCTGAAACATAAATAAAAGTACTGGGGTAACAATCGAGACTAGAGAGCAATCCAAAAGCAAGTCAGAGTAAATATCAAGCATGTGATTGTGAAACCTTTTTTAATACATTAGTATGCTTTAAGGCGACTACTCAGAGACTCTCAAAACTTTCAGCTGATTTTCAGGATGTCCCTCAAAGAGCATCTCCTTAAAATAATGGCATTTTTAGAATTTTAAAGAAAGTGTTTTCCATACCTAACATGTAAGCGTACCCACGGCAGAAATCATTGGCGTCAGCTTTATTGTTTTACACAGGGACACACTGTTCAAGCAGAAACTACCTTGAACACTTGAAGTTAAACACAAGCTTGTTTAAACACACTTTTTCCTCAGCAATTTAAATTTTCCAACACTTATGTGTTCTGGAAGAGAAAATCAGCCATGATTTTCATAACCCAGGTAAGGGCTAATTTTAGTTGTTTTCCTCTGCACATGTTGAAGCACAGCTTTGATTTGTAGGAAGAATGTGCTCTTCATGTGGACTCATAGTCCGTCAGATGCTGGACACAGTCAGCTACCAGGTACATAGTGGAACTCTCAGAAGAAGCTGTTCCACTCACTTTTAGCTGTAATTAGCCTCGGTTCTGGGAAGTCTAGATTTAAGAACAGATAAAGTGATTCTCAGTATGAAGGGCACAGTTTAAGACACAGTAGTGATATCGGTTTCTGGGACAGAGATGTGAAGGGAATTGGCAGAAGGTTTACGGGGTTTGACATTGGGGTATTCTCATGACCTCAGCCCCTTTGACTTCACTTGCATGATGAAACTCTTGTCTGCACTGAAGATGTCCTTGGTACGGTGGGGTGCTGTTGGGACTCATCCATCTACTTGCCCACCATGTGCGAACAACAAGGAGACAAGCTCTCTGGAAATGTGTTGATATGATAGTCTTTGCAATTATCCACGTGGTGAGAAGCTCTTAACAGGTGGAAAACCAGGTTCAGTCAGAGCATGTCATTACAAGTGCAATGCTCGATGCAGCACCATTGCAGAAGCTTTAGATCTTGTGGGAAACCCGACTTCTCGTTAGAAAGAATTTAGCCAGAAAGCAGAGAGAAAGGAGCTGGAGGCATAGGGAGAACTGGGGTATTAGAGATATGAGTTAATAGCTTTTCCAGTTGGTAAATTCATTGGCCAGCAGGGAGTAACTTTTAGCCTTCAGCTCTGAGCTGAAACCAATAAAAAATGGGAGCCCCAGGGACCAACTAAGTCTCCTAATTTACTTTTAGTGTACGAGATATAATTACAAAGCAATTAGCTGTGGCTATCTAAGTACAAACTACCTTTAATTTAGGAGGCTTCCAGAGCTATCAAAAGACCATATTCCTTCCACTTTTCAAATTTGGTTGTAGAATATCGTACTTTCTAGCAAAGTATACTTGCATTGGGAGTCTTTCCTTAGCCATCTAAAACCAAGCTCAGAAAATAAGGAAGAGTCAAGGAGATAATTGATCCTGACAATCAAAATTGCTTTGTGGATAAGCTGGCTCATTCCTCCCATTGAAGGCTGGAATCATGCAGGGAGGGCCTGGAAACAAACCAGCCAACCAGAAGCTGGTGGTTTTGGCCAGCGTAAAGATGTCATCGGCCCAGAAGGAAGCCTTGATTCAAAGTAGAAAGGGTGACCAAATGACCACTGGGAAGTTTACCTCTTCAGACCCTATCTTCTCTTCTGCTGGGATTGCTAAACTACGGACCCCAGGTGTCCCTATGTCAGAAGAAATGACGGTGTAGGGACACTGTGATGGTTTGAATGGAGATGGCTTGCCATCGGCAGGCCCATGTTCTGGAGGTTTGGGATCTTTCATGGTTAAGATGAAGGACTCATGAGCAAAATTAGGTCATAGAGCTTCTTGAGAAGTGATTGATACCAGCCTCTCAAGAGTGGGTTTGGTTTCATGGGACTACATTAGTACCTAACATTCCTGGGCTTTCCTGCTCTTGCACAAGCTCTCATTCTGTAATTCCAGTCGCCGTATTTTGGTACCTGCTTAGCCTGACTGTGATAGCTTCCAAAGCCATGAGTCAAAATAGATGCCATTTGTTTGTTCAGTGTGCACCCCGCATGTCCTTGTTATAGCAGTATAAAAGAGACCGTGCTTTAGGCTGGGGCGGTGTTAGTACTGGCAGGGATGACTGGTGTGTGTAGGGAGGGTGCCATAGCTCCAGAATCCAAGTGGTAGGGTAGGTCAGAAGAAGTACCCTTCCATTGAGGAGTCCAAACCATTGAGGAGTCGGCTGAGCAGTACTGTCAATGCTCCATGTTGTTTTGTATCTACACCGGAAGGAGCGAGCAAGTAGCTGCATTCTCTCTTCTCAACATTCAGTGTTCTTGTGTGCCAGCCAGGACCCCTGGTGTCTCCTACGTGGCATCTTTTCTAATGGGCTGGAATCTTAGATTCAGGGGGCTCACAGTGTGTCCCACTTCAGGAGTGTCCCTTAGTACAAAGAATCTGTCTTCACCAAAGCTGTGCCCTTTTCCTATGACTCATGGTGTATTAAGGAATAAAGGGTTTCCCCACCTGTACAAATCAGAACACCTGCGGATGGCTAACACACCTCCAGAAGTCCCTGTGGGATGGTCTAGGGCTGTGCTCCCTTATCTCATGGGCCAGCCTTCCATCTGCTAGATGATATTCAGATTAAAATAGTGACCTAATTTTCTATCAGATTTTAACTTAGAAAAAAAGACTCCAACTTATATTGAAACACAACTAGTGTTCCCAATTTTGCCCTATCTTATTTCAATACCATTTATTAATTTGTAATATACTATGTATTTTACCTTTTAAGTATGGTTTCCTTTGCCACCTACTGTTAAAATATGAGGTGCAGACAGAAACTTTAGTGTCCTTTTTATTCTGCGTTTTCCTTCCCTCCCTCCTCTTCCCTCTACTCCAGCATGTCAGAAAGATCCAGTGTGGTTTCTTGTACATAATGGGTATAAAGTTCATACTTACGGGCTTTTAAAGAAGGAAGACAAATGTGTAACATATAGGATGAAGGGATACAGGAAGGTCAGTGAGAAAAGAAGCATCCGATCTAACGCTGCTAATGTTTAAAGTTTAAGCTTTGCCATGTTTAAAGTCCTGCTGTGGTAAACTCCATGGTGTTTTCATTTCAGAACATGTAACTGCTCTAAAAAAATTCATTGTCTCAGCATTTTTCTCTCTCATGTTTATCTCTGTGGTGAGCCCTTCAGAAATGCTTTTACTGTAATTTTCATATTTCTGTTTTTTTCTACATGACATTATAGAATGTCCTGTCTTTTTCTGTCTGTTGTTTACATGGGTACATATGGGGCTCACAGCAGGGGCTGGGATGGGCAGTATTTATATCCATGTGCATCCCTGGAAATAATATTTCAAAGTTCAGGTTTGAATGGCCTCTGGAGGGGATTCATCACTTCATATCCTAAAATAAGTACATAGCTCAAAAACATTAAAGCACTTTTTGATTGTATTCATAAGGTAATTCGGGATTAAGAATGCATACCTCAATTTCGGGCTACAGGATACAACCCCCGCCCCCCGGTCTTCCTGTTACTAGCTGTATGGTTTTCAGCAGGAGTTAACAGTCTGAGCTTCTATCCTGACCTCATTGTCTCTTGGTGAGCACAAAATGCTGATGCTGGTCAGGACTTATCAGAATATATGACTTAGCAAGGATTCAAGAGACAGATATTGCTATTATTAGTGTTTGTAAGATCCCATTTTAAGATCAGTTATTGAAACCTCAAGTAATTCCCTGTGCAACTATCTGTAGTATACTTCTATGTATGACTATACGACAAAGGAGGGTAGACATGGATTGACGATGTGAAGTTATCCTAAGATAAGAGAACTTAACTTTCACTCATTCGTTCACAGATAAGTGCTTTCACTTGTCTCTCGCGCACACACACACACACACACACACACACACACACACACACACACACGAGGGAGAATACGTACATATACCGACTCCAATGGTTACCTCCTTTGAGGAAATATGTTCAGAATTATAAATTTTGTCACACTGAAGCTAATTTTGAGACTAGGGCACCCCACCCCCTAAGTGTTCACAGCAGTGTGGGCCTCCTCTACTCTTGCTATTGGACATGGCTCCGTGGCTTTGAAAGACCCATACCCAAGGGGTTCCTCAGATGTAAGCTGACCTCCCACTCTTGTTTCATGTCAACACCTTTCCCTGCTACCAATGTCCCCATCTCCACCTCACTTCACACAGAGTTCGGCTTCTCTAGCATCAGAGTCTTTACTTTCACTGGAAGATCTCCACCATGGCTATCATAACAGGCCATGTGCTTCCGATTAATGATCAGCTTGACAGAACCAAAAATCATTAGGAAAGGTGAACCTGGGTGTGCTGAGGCGACCCAGCCTAAGTGCTGGACGGAATAAAAGCTGAGGGGACCGGCAGCATGACTCTTTCCCACTTCCTGACTGTGTGGATGCAGTGTGATCAGCCACCACCAGCCCTTGCTTTCACGGCTTCCCAAAGACTCTACCCTGGAACTGTAAGCAGAGTCGTTTTGGTCAGGAATTTTATGACAAAAAGAAAACAACTAAGCAGCACGTGGCAGCAGTTTCTCTACTCCTACCAACGGGGCAAAAGCAGAGATGACGTCAAGCAGACAGAACGCTCCAAATCACTGTAACCTGCAGAGAACCCACAAAGGTGACTAGTACAAGTGGCCAAGGGGATCTGCGTCCTGAGATTCATGGTTCTTCTTTGATTTTGACCATAGTTGTATTTTATTCTTGTGATTTCTCCATAGTGTAGGTGAGAGCCTCTATGATTTAAGGTTTGCCCATACACAGTTCAGTTCTTAAACCTACTAAAAATGATTGACTTGGAGATAAATTTAGGTTTCAATTTCTTTAAAAGAGCCAAACTGGCAAGTTTTTCACTGGCATCATTTTCCAGACACTAATAACCTCACACACTATATAAGTCTGCCTCACAAAAAGGAATGCTGTCAGCAAGTGTGATTGTCAGTACGGGGAGGGCCTTTGCATTTGTGGATGGTTTAGAGTGTGCTGAGGTTCTTCTGGAATGGTTTTGTGGTGTTCGCCAACAGCCTGTGCCCTCCTGATGTCTGCAGGGCTTTGGCCTCTCAGAGTCTGAAAATGCAGTACATAATCCCTCACTGACTCTGCTATCTTTCCTTTCCCTGGGATCCTTGGAACACTGTGGGAATGAAAACTTACAACCGAATTTTCCTTCCAGGATGCTTTCTTTCACAAACCAGTGTTTGTCAAAACTATAGAATAACAAAATGACACCGACATTCTAGACAAAGGAACAGCTACATCCAGAATTGTGCTAAAGCGCTGAGACACACCAGGCACTCTTTGTCCTCCAGATGACGAAACCGGGGCTGAGTTGTTGAGGAACGCATGCTGTGTAACTGATAGTGGGTCCTAATTAGGAAAAGATGCACAGAAAGTTGGATGGTTGCCAGGTACAAAGGCTGAATTTGTAGGAGTTGTTCAAACTTTGTCTTAAAGCGCTTCTGAGAAAGTGGCAGCCACTGCCTCCTTCACACCGTAGATTTAGCTCCTTTTATTATCTGTCTCCCTTCATAACATTAACACCATATGACCAGAGACTTATCTTTGTATGGAGCTGACAAAATCAACAGACATGATTCACTCACCAGATAGTTTTTTGAAGATGTCACGAGTTAGCTAAGACTAGAAAATATAAGACATAACTTTTATCAAGTAGTTTATTTTAATTAATTTATTTTTGTCCACTTTACTTTCCAACCACACTTCTCCCTCCCTCCTCTCCTCCCGCCCCCTCTTGGCTCCCCCTAGCCTACCCCCCATCCACTTCTCCCAAAGGGTAAGGTCTTGGGAGTCAACAAAACCTGGAACATTAAGTTAAAGCAGGACCAAGCCCACTTCCCTTTGCATCAAGGTTGAGCAAGGCATTCCATCATAGGGAATGGACTCCAAAAAGCTAGCTCACACACCAGGGATAGGTCCTGGTCCCATTGCCAGGGGCCCCTCAAATAGACCAAGCTATGCAACTGTCTTCCACAGGCGAGGGTCTAGTTTGGTCCCACGCAGGCTCCACAGTTGTTGGACTAGAGTCTGTGAGTTGCCATGAGCTTGGTTCAACTGTCTCTGTAGATTTCCCTTATCAAGTAGTTTTTGAGTACATAGGAGACACAAGTTATTATGTTACAAGGAAGAGATGCTGCTTAGTGCTCTAGCAATATTCAGGGTATTCCACAGACTATTATCACTTGGCTTCAGTTGGTCCTTTCTCATGCCCTATGCTTTTCCACCAACCCCTGTGAATACACATACACACAAAGCCTGGGGAATTGTATTCTTGGTGGCATATGCTTTTGAATTTAAACACAGGCATCTTCTCTGAAAGTCCTATCATGCTAAGCATAAAAGAAATTGTATGAACTTAGAAACAAATCTCATTATGAACTCAGAAACAAAGCTCTGGTCTCGTTTGACTGTAGCAATAGGGCATCAGTGGAGATCATTTTTATAGGAAGCAGACACATAAAGGCTGTTACCCAGCCTTTCAAATCATCCAGCCATTATAGGACTGACAGAAAAAAAACCTGCTTTAACCAAGTGAATTAGGTTTTATTTTGTAATTGTAAGAAACAAAACAGTCAGAGTGAAACATTCTAGGTCAAGAGAGAGGCACTTTTTTTTTTTGCCTCCTCTGAGTTCCAGCTGCTCTAAAAGTGAGCTGGCAATAATGAAAAGCTCTACAACCCTCATCTTAGTATCAACAGGGAACATGGAATATTCACTGGAGAATCCAATGGCATGTAAAGTCTGACTATCTGCCTGCCTCTCTCTATATGAAAAGCAGCATACACACAACACAGCCCCATGCTCAAATCTCAGATCACATCACTTTCACCAAAAGCACTATTTTCTTTTGGCTCTAAGCCCTGCTCTCATTCCTCACTAAGACCCCATCTTTCTTTCCTGCTTTGTCCTTCTCAGCGGCTTCTTTATTCTTACCTCCAGATGCTTCATTGTGCTGTAGCCCTTATCGAGTGAGCCGGGAGCAGGAAGGGTGCTGAGGGACTTTTCAGTGTTATAACACAAGCTGCCCTTTCAGCCTTTGTTGACTTTTCACATCCTATGTGCACTCTCGGGAAGGGCAACCATTTCCTGAGTCTATCAATCAACCAGAAACAATATATCAAAGTTCTTGCTATGTTCCAGGAACTGTCTAGCATATCATCTCTTTAATGCGGACAGAAAACATACAATGCACCTCTTCCCACACTTTATACAGATAGCCTTCTCTTTTGATTTGTTACTTTATTCTTTTTAGTTATTCTTTACAATACATACAACTCTATTAAGTAAATAAAAGGGGAAAGTACAACTTAAGGAAGCTAATGTATATAACTGTAAGCATTCATAGACTATTCATAAAACAGATGTGGTATTAGCTAGGTTAATGACTTCTGTATCCTTGTACAATAATTTCTACAAGTTATCCTAATGGACAATGGTGGTTAAGATGCTGTCTTCTCAAGAGAGCATAAAGTTAATACAGACATTCAGTTCCAGGAGAGCTAAAGGCTACTTGTTGTAAAAAAAAAAAATCCCACTGATATTGATAAATTTAAAACTCTCACAATAAAGATGTTACCATTTAGCATCTACTTTCCCTAGCTATAAATTCAGAAGACAAATACAAGCAACAGCATCATATGTCATGTAACTATAAAGGTGACTCCATGTTGAGCCTGATTATAGACTACTTATTGCCCCAAATGCAGAGGTTATTCAGACTTCTACGTTAAGCAGCAAAAGCAAACTTAAGTGTCTGTTCTGGTTCATGTATTGTTCACTACAGCTGACATCAAACATGGACACATATACACACACATATGCTCACACACATGCATGAGAGAAAGAGAGAGAGAGAGAGAGAGAGAGAGAGAGAGAGAGAGAGAGAGAGAGAATAGAAACAGAAGGATGCCGATTGCTGACATTTTCCATATGATAGTGTTCAATATTGCAAGTAATTTGTCTTCAAGAAAAGTAAGGTTGAATTGTCAGAACTGGAGCTAAAATTCCTACACTCTTTTGTTCTAATTCTTTTGATACATTCCTTATAGCTAATCCATTCATTTCAGTTTCAATACTCTTGTCTTATAACATAGATACCAGTAGTGGTTATTTGGGAATGTTTCCAAGAATAGAGCAAGTCCTTACTCTTGAGAGCAGAATTTGGCAGGACTAAAAAAGACCAAATGTCACTCTTTGACACCTCTAAGACAGAACTGGCTAATCTATTCCCCAATATTCATTTAGAAATTTTGTAATTAAACATAAAATTTGAGAAGGATGAAGAACAAGTCAAACCATTTCAATGCACTGTGTTCTAGTTTATTCCTTGCCCCACACATGAATGATATGCCTCCCCTCATTGGTGTTTCCTTGGGCAATAATATTAGTCACTACAGATCAACTGAAGAGTTTGTGAAATTCTATTACTTCTGTAATTATTCAAAAACTGGCACATGACATGCTTGTAGGTAACACCAGCTATTATCCGATGATCCAAACCCATATGAGTTGGGGCAGGTATCAAACAATCTCCAATGATTTGCTTTTACAAATAAAGAAATGAAACTACCATGTTTTGTATGGATCATGGTCACACATGGAGTCCAAATCTTCTTTTTAGACATCTATACCTTAGAGTCACAATGTGCTGAAAACAAAAAACAAAAAAAAAATTGACTAATTTCACAGTAACCATATCCTTACAAGCCTTCATCAGTGGAAATAGCTGTTAAGACATCCAAGTCTCCATCTTTGAACCCTCTTCTCTTTTCTCATTCATTTCTCCTTGTACTTCCTAGAGACTTCTACTATGAATCCTGAGATAATTTTCCTTCCTTCTTTGAATGTTTAACAGTCTTGTCTAGTAGTTCTTAGCCTTCTTAATGCTGGGACTGTTTCCGCATGTTGTGGTGACTCCCAACCATAAATTATTTCTGTTGATACTTTATACCTGTAATCTTGCTACTGTTATAAATAATAATGTAAATATCTGTGTGACGATCTTTTGGGGATTGTGACCCACAGGTTGAGAACTGCTGGTCTTGTCTATACCACATAATATAACAATTCAATTTCTATAGAGATCTTGTGGGCTTACTTTCTCCAGCTAGACTGAAAGTGCCTTAAAGGCAAAATGTACATCTTCCTGTTATCATGCTTCAAGTGCTGGTCCTATATATGGAGACAAATAATGCTTTGCACTTCACTGTCAAATTCTCACTCCTGACATTTTCTGCTTCAAGTCCCTTCCTTGTCAAATTGGCAAGTAGCTTTTTATAATACCAGCTATTCATGTCATCATGCTTCAACATCCTTAACTCATGGCCAAGCCTCCGTTTATCTAATCTGATAATGTCTAAAGATCACAGCAAATTAGCGTCTTCCTAGTTCCTGAAGGTGCTATGTATGGTCCTGGAGGAGGAAAGTAAACACCATTCTCACCTGTTTGTAAACCCTGTTAACTAAGCAATGACCAGCTGAGCCAGATGAGCTCATCATGGCAATGATGATAGAGATGCCGTGGGAGTAACCAATCACTCTCTGCTGATTGGAGTTACGGTCTGCTCCGCAAATTAAAACCAATACCTGACGTCAGGATCTGGGCACAAATCTGTGGCTAGTCGGGTCCTAGGTCCTGGACGGGGATGGAAAGCTGTTATTGTGCAAAGTGAACATAGTATTAAACTGATGCCTCATGACTTGTCACACCTCTGTCAACCCTCGTCAGAGAGATGTCTTTTTGTAGTAAATAACAATTAACACTGGGAGAAGGAGAACCGCAAGTGGTCAACGTGCAGAGAATCCGAACATTCAGCCCTCAACGTGGCATTTACATCACACACCCTTCTCCCAAGGCTCACGGGTCTTTATGGAATGGGGTCAGAAGAGTTGGAAGAGCCAGAGGCTATGGATGAATATATTGGAAAGTGTTTTCTAGACACAAGGAAATTGCCCATATGAATTCGTAGCAGTTAAGACAAAATTCTTAAGACCTGTAAAAATCCAGCCAGTAAAAATCCTAGCATAGATGGGGGAAGCAGGCCCAAATTCCCATCCCCATCTAAAGAGCTATTGGCACTCGATAGCTTCTGGGAGATAGAGAATTGTACTTTCTTTAAGAGTTCAGCATCTACTAGGTTGTCAGTGGAAGTCCACAATCCTGTAATAGATGGGCAGCATTGCTTATACTTGATGGCTTAAAAAATAGATGTACATACAGTGTGCTTATGTGTGAAATTCTCAAAAAATAAGATAAAACTTAAGACACCTTTATTTTTAAAAATCTAAAGATTTATGAGGCTTAACAATCCCAGATAGATGCATGCTTATATTTATCCCTCTATCTTGATACAATGAGTTGCATATTCTGGTTATTTTCCTGTGCATATGAGAAGGCTACTAGAATAAACACAGACCAAGAATAAGGGCACTAAAAACATGAGCAAAATACTACTTTCAAGTAAAGCTATTGAATTTGACAGGCGAAAACATGAAAACGGAACTCTGGAAAGTGTATAGAAGACACGGGGGAATGGCCCCAGTGCTTTTAAAGACGAAGTGAACCAAGTGAACCCTAAGGAGAAATAGTAAGTCGAGTTTACGACAATGGAGAAAAGTTCACATTGCTTTAGAAACCCTGAAAATCCAAATCAGTCCTTCTAGACATTGACCTGCACCCCTTCTGCAGTGAAAGCACCATGGTGCCTCAATGTGTGAGCGGCATAGGCTGAAGAGAATGGAGGGAACAAGAACCGGGTTTTAGAGTGTGTGACGAGAGCCAAGCTGCTGCTAGCTGCTCATTATCTTGCTGAAGAGGGGATGGCCCAGGTTGGACATTTGCCTTGTTGGTGTGTGGTGAATACTTTTGTTTTGTCAGTTGCACGAAGTCTAGTTTCTTCATTTCAGCATTGCTTCTCACTACAGTCATGCACATGCAAACCCAAAGGAAGGTTGACGGCAGTATGCTTAGGATAGAGCGAGGGCTGCGTCTCCCGACATTCACTTAATGTCCAGCTGTTAGAACTTACCGCAAACCTGACTCATTTTCTCGCCAGGAAACAAAGGTCACACCATACTCTTTCTAGTTGATGGATGTGTGGTGAGGGCTCAAGAGCAGACGGCATGTAAAGTGCTGACTGCCAACCAGCTGCAAAACAAGCATTTGATTAATATGTGATTAATTCCCATTATAGTGGTGATGCAAATACTAACTCCTAAGTCATGACTCATCAAAAATGTCTTAGGGAACTATTTTAGAATCCATCAAATAGTCCTAAGGACTCACTTAAACCTCAGAGGGTATGTGACCTACAACTTAGAAATTCATTTTGAGTCTTTAACAAAGAAGTAGAAGTGGATTTTAGTTACTCAGACTTCACATTTTGTCTCTAGTGTTTGTGAGTGTGTAGTATCAGAGTTTACCATTGTTTCCCCAGTTCTTTTCTGTGGATATTCTAGGTATCATTCAGAAATCCTGTACTTAAAAAAAAGCATTTCCTAGTGCTTCTCTGTAAATTTATTCATTGGCGGACACCATCTTTGTAGGAATGACCATGAATTTTGAACTAAGCCTCCCTGTTGAATACCCCTCTGATATATCAGCCTTCTGCATAAAACTTCTCATGGCTTGACTTCCTAGTATAACCGGTATGACTAATTGATGTTTACTCTGGATATAAGTATTATTTAAATACACAGCAGCATCCTAACAGTCCATGTTTCTTCCCGTCCAAATGTGCAAAGACCCAAGGGGAAAGAATGTGAATTAGAAGCTGTCTTTGGATATTATCAGGTCTAACATGCTTTGACCGACTATGTTCAGGCTAGAAAAACACAGGAAAAGAGGAACATCTGTTTAAATGCTGTGTGCATCTGAAGGTTTTTATCAGGATCATTAATGTTATCCCTTAACATTTGTGAGATATTTGAGAAAAGTGAGACTTCAAATACTACTTATGGTATTTCTGCCTTTGTAATTGTAGCTCATGGCTAGGGCAAGCAGATACTCCATTTCTCAACTACTATGATTATAAATCCCTTTTCTATATGATGACCCAGAAAAGCATCTAAGAAAGTAAAAGCAGTCTTCAAACTGTTTGGCCTGGCATGTAGCTAGGGCAGAGCATCCTGCAAACAACATCACAGAAGAAGGAAGGGAAAGACAAAGAAACAGCAAAATCTTCCGTGAGATGGTCTGGCTGAGCACTCTTTACATCCAGGTACCTCAAGAGATGTTTGTCTTGGCCTGGAACCTGGTGTTAAAAGCGCCTGTAGATCGTTGCTGTCAGTCTAACCCCATCCATCACGTCAGGCCTTTCATCATATCACCAGTCAGAAGGCGGGCCCATGTTGTCTGCCTTGCTGAGAAGTTTTTGGAAGCCTTGAGTATGAAGAGAGGCAAGAACAGCCCTCTTCTCCATTTATAATAGAAGTAAAGTCCTGCGGACATTCCTTAGGAGTCTGTCCTTGACTCTTACTCTCTCAATTTGCTGTATCTCTTCAGGGTACAGGGCTTAAAATACATCGGCACACTAAGGGCTTCACATCTATAAACATATTTCACAAAGCTATTCCCAGTTTTTGGCTCAGGAAGCCAACTTTCTCTTTGAAATCTACACCTGACCTTATCAAGGCCATTTCAATTAAATTTGTTTAGAAATGGAAGTCAGACATCAACACCATCTAAAGTTGATCACTTCTTTTCCTTGAATGTTATCTGTAGATCATTTAGGAGTTCTGTTGCCTATAGACTTAAATCTTGATGTCCTGGAATCCTTCCTAAACTTAGCTGTTACCAATGACACCATCTTTGTAGGGACGTCCATGAATTCCGAGCTTAACTCTCATATCATTCTTTATCTGATTTTCTTTGATCAGCTAATTCCTGGTGGAATGTAATTCTGATCATGTCGATCTAGGCAGAAAATCTTTCCATGGACTGTTTCTCTAGCTTCAAAGTAGTTTATCTGGCCTCCTAGTATGACTCAAATGTGATTTGGCCCTTGTTCTCCTCACCGGCCTCACAATGACGGCTTGTTCTGATGTTAGTCATGTTCATCTATTTTTAAAGCGTCACACCAACCCCTCTCTTTCTGTTGTTCACATCGTCTGTCCTGCTTAGGACTTCATTTCCATTCTAAAATAACTGGCATTGTTCATCTTACTCAGTTTAAGCTGTGTTTCTCAGAGAGTTCTCCCTGGCTCCAAGATGACCGGGTGCCAAAGTGCCTTAAGCATCCTCCATCATTAATCCCAGCTTTGTCTTATAGCAGTTATTGATATCCCTGCTGTCTTTCTCCCTGGACTGTGAGCCTGTGTAAATCCCCAGCATCTAACCTAAAACAAGGGCCCTTACTAGGAGGGCAGCAAATCCCCATGATATGCACGCACATGGACAAAGGAACTGCTCCCGTGTAGGTTTGAGACTGGCCAGGTGCCAGTGAAGCAGCACCAACTTATGAACCGAAGGTCAGAGGTTAACTTCTTCTAGACCTTTCTTAAAATGCAGATAGCAGGGCTTGACAGTTACTTGTCTGGGGCTCAGATAGTCTGCTTTAAAGTGCAAGTGCTGTGTTGTAGATGTATCACTTGGGAATGGGCTCCACGACTCTGAATTTTGATGGGTTTTTGTCTTCTGCAATGGCCTCTATCTGTTGCAAAGGTGAAGCTTCCTCGATGAGGGGTGAGGACTGCATTTACCTGTGGATGAAAGGACAAGTGTTTAGAATATAGTCAGGGATTATCCTGTTTAGTAAAGTGGTGGTTGTAGGTTCGCCTCCAAGAGCCATGACTTCACCAGCCCTGGGTAGTTGGCTCGGTTCCCTCTTGTTGAGTGGGTCCTACATCTAATTAGGGAGTGTTGATTCCAAACTCCTACACGTAAGGCTCAGGGATCATTTCAGAAAAGGGAGTGAAAGGATTGTAGGAACCAGAGGAACAGGAAGTTTTCCATGCCTTATGTCTCCTGGTAATGTAAGAAGCTGCACCTATGAAGTCTCACCAACATGACTGCTGAAACATGAGCTGAACAGGGATGACCCCAGTGAATACGCTAATGTGGAAGGGGAAAGGCCAGGAGTCCACAGCCCTACACAGAGAACTACAGGCAGCCAAGGGATGCAGGGAGCTGGAGAAATAGTCTTCCTGGGGAAGAGAACATTATCCAGTACCCAATGGTCAGCCCTGAAAACATACCACTAACACTGACATACCAGTAACATTGGAGAGACTGAGCAGGCTGTTTCATGTAGTTAGAAATACATACATGTACACATATATGTAACAACAAGATGAGTGAGTGATACATGGGAGGATTTGGAGAAAGGAAAGTAAAAGGGAAATGACCTGATTCATTATAATCTCATTTTTAAAATTTTTTTAAATTAGGAAAACACATTTATTGAGTTATATATTTTTCTCCTTTCCCCTCCCTGCCTGTCCCCTTCCCTTCAACCCTCTCCCACAGTACCTATGCTCCCAATTTACTCAGAAGAACTTGTATTTTTCTAATTCCCATGTACTTTATTTAGATCCATGCATGTTTCTTTTAGGGTTCGCCTCAGAAATGTTTTTAAAAGTTTTTACATAAATTTCAGAAAAACCTGCCTTGGACTTTTTTTTTTTTGAAAAGTCAAGATTAACAGCAAAAGTTAAGGCAGTTTGAGATCAAAATAAAACTAAGAAAAGATAGGCAGGGTCACACCTTTCATGTGTCTATTTTACATATTGTATCTTCTACCATGTATGAAATTTTATAAAATGTAAAAAGGTTTTAGAGCTGATATTTGTCCTCGTCCCTGTTTTATTTCCATTATACATCCAGGTAATATTTTTCCATATAAAATAGAGAAGTAAATCAGGATACAGAAACACCTTAAAATCTGTGTTGTATTGAAAGGCATCAAATACATCATGAGAAAAAATTATGTTTTGGATTAAATAACAGCCTAGAAGGAAGAAATGCTGTCTGGACCATGATCTGGAATTGTCGACTCTAAAGCAAGCCTGCATGAAGCCTCCTCCTTTAGCCCACTAACCCCGGGTTCACATCTGTAACATTTGGAGTAGATGGTGTTTTTGTGGGTTCTAAGCACTAAGGGCTCTCTTCAGACAAGAGGCAAACTTAGCTCAAGGGGCAAATGATGCAGATGAGGGAGCAGAAAAGCAAGCCTCCTCTATCATGTCCCATAATCTACATTGCGTGCGTTGTCTGGTGGTAGCCATGAAGTGATGACTCCTTGAGCCTTTCATGATAACACCAGTAGGAAGTCTAAGTGACTGCGCAATCGTGATTTCAAAAGTGATTCTGACTCTTCCTTTCAGACCCAATAGTGGAGCAGCATGGCTATAATTAAAGTGAGCATGCCTTCAGATTTGCTCACACAGTCCTTGTCTGACCTGTTGTCCTTAGCTGGGTCACTATTCGTAGGACCTTCTTTTTTGCTCTCAAAAAGAAAAGTTTTTCAAATGTAAATTTTGTGGGCATTGGAATATAAGCAATATTTACCATGATATCAATTCACTAGTATTTTTTCTTGTTTTTCCATGTGTATGTGTGTTGTGTGTATGATTGTGTGTGTGATTGTGTGTGTGTGAGAGTGTGTCTATGGTATACACATATGTGTGTTCACATGTTTGTGAGTGCATATATATGTACATATATGTAGCTGTGCATCACATGTATGCATGTGTGTACAGAGCAGAGGTGATGATGGGTGTCTTCCTCAATTGTTATCCATTTATTTATTGAGGCAGGATCTCTTATTTGAACCCAGAGCTCACCTGTTTCACACTCTTGCTAGCCAGTTAGCTCTGAGAATCCCCTGTTTATGCCTCTCAAGTTATGGGGTTTCCAGCAGGCCACCATATCAGTCTGTGACTTACCATGAAATTTGAACTCAGTTCTTTATGATTGCACGACAGGCATTTTATACAGTGAGCAATCTCCCAAAAGCTTTTTTCTGGTGGTTTTGTTCATTCACGTCTGTGTTTGTTTTTAATTCTTCATTTTTTTTGAGAGGACCTGTGATGGTTCTTTTCCATTTGCAGTATAATTCATTCTTCCCAGAATACCCACCAAGTAGATAATATCGCTGTTTTAAAACACAGGAAACTGGTTCAAAACTGTTAAGGCATTGCTCAAGGCCACAGGACTAGATGAGTACATGGCAGCAAGAACTGAACCTTTCTGGGCCACTGGAAAACCATCCTCTCTCAATTACATTTTCTGATTCAAAATACAGCCTCATACACCCCCGACCGCCACAAATAAATAGAACAGACCAGAGCAGCAGATACTCTCTAGCAGGTGCGTGCAAGTCAGAGGCAAGTTTACGCCCACAGTAAAGCATGGCTGACTCAACCAGATACCGGGGAGATTATTAATGCTCACACCGCTGCGTCTATGGTCCCAAGTATGTTTGCAGGTCACTGTACCATTCTCCATGAGTAAGAAAAAACTGCTTCAGGAGAACTTGAACTACGCACTTCTCACTCTGTGAGTTCTGGAAACTGAGCGGAACTCCTCCCCTGCCTGCTGCCCAGTGCTACCAGTCTTTCCCACACCCAAGATATGAAGGCAGATAGCAAAGCCCTCAAATAGAAGTTTCCAGATTGTGAGTCATGGCTTACTCAGCCTTTGTTACAGAGAACCTGGAAGCCTTTGAAATGGACTGTTGATTTTGGCGTCCTTAGCTCCCTTACTGCTATCAAGAAATAAGTTACATGACTAATTAGCTTGAGAAATTACCTCTGTATTGAGTAGATTGAGAATATCCAGTGTAAGAGGATCTGGTGTTTTATTTATGTTCTTTAATGCCTGATTGTATCAATAAGTACTTGTTTCCTTGGACAATGCTTCTCTATTTAATAGTTCCTCAATAAATATCTGCTACATTGAATTAAACAGAAATATCAGTAAAAGAACATTATTATCAGGTACTTTGAGTCAAACATTATATTAAAAGCCTTAGGGATATTATTTTCTCTTTCTTATGTGTGTGCATGCATATGTATACATATGTGAAAGAAATTAATAAACATATTATGTGAATGATTTTATAGATGATATATGAGGTCTTATAACATGGTGAGCAGTTAAGTATAGGCTTGATGAAACAAATTGTACGTAAAAGCAACCATAAATGTCAATGTGACTCATTAGCATTAGTTATTATCTTGTATGTATACTTTATAGAGACAAATTATGAAACAAATTAATATCATGAATTATACTAAGACATATATCTTGTATTTGTCAAGAAAATGTATTGTTATAGTTACTTAAATTAGACAATATGCACTGTTATATAAGATCTTAGCATGAGCACCATATAATCTTTATTTATATGTTGCACAAATAATAATATGGCCCAATATTAGGGCTGACAACTGTGTAGAAGTAGATAAGGCTTCTGCGGTATTATAGTTCCTACTAATCTAAGTTCCCCTATAAAGTAATGATAACATCTACGACTACAAGATACAGATTGGGCTGGGGTCTAGCTCAGTGGAACGGCGCTTGTCAGTGTGCACAAGGCATTAGGTCAGTCTCCACTACTGAGAAAAAGAACAGATCTAGGCAGTTACTGTTCCTTTCAGGAGGAAAGGAATTCCTTGGGGTACCTGGCACTGTGTAAAGGTGTGCACTTGCAGGGGGCACAGAGATCATTCAGCAGATAAGGGTGCTTGCTGCCAAATCTGACCTCTTAAATTCAATTCCTGGAACCCATGTGGTGGGAATAGAAAACCCAATTCACACTGTCCTCTGACCTCTACATGCCACATGAATAAACACACGTGTACACATACACACGATAAATAAATGTAAAGCAAATGTTTTATTCATGAAGAATGCTGTAACAGCATCATTATTAGTAACCTGAAAATCTTAGCTTTAAAGTTGGTTGGGCCGGGGGGG